>NC_056710.1:3103463-3104377 GCF_018831695.1 Puntigrus tetrazona | reverse complement strand
TTTTCACTTTTTACTTAATGTGCCTAATGTGTAAAACAAGTCTATCCACAATATATATTGAAATATATTATATATTTTTAGGCTTTACTCAGAACTCATATGTAATATTTTGTGGCTTACCTAAAAACAAAATACAAAAAGTGCTTTATGTGGATATTATCTAAGGGTGTGTTGACAATTGGCAGGTTTAATTCAAAAAGACCTCTGGTGTATGTGTACTGTTAGAGCGATTCAGAGAAGACTCTCAGAGAAGACTGTTATGTTAAGTTAAGGTTTATAGAATAATTTTACATAGTACGTTTTATGTTGTGAACCTACCAAATTAAAATGTTATAAGAAAAGACAAGTCCATTAATACTTTTAATGTTGGTCGCACTTTACCTGAGTACTGTACTTACACAGTAACTAGATGTGTATGTAGTATGTAACCACAAAAATCTTATGTACAGATGTGCTATAGATAATAGAATAATAGTGCTATAGAATAAGATGTAGGGATGGACTAGGATGGTAACAAATACATATTTTATTGTAAATATTAAATAAAAATGTCTGGATGACTCTTACTCTTTTAATACTGTATTTCCATACTAAGTAGGCTTGCTGCTTTGACAAAATTTGCCTTGTAACATATATGCGCGATATGCTTGACTTGGCTTGCTTTTTTGTATGTAGCCTACTTTTAAATAATATGTCTGTAATAAGCCTTTTTATGTGAGCTAAAGTGTAAGCTACTACTTTTAAAACTCATTTTATGTACTGCTCTCTTAACCCAACTGCAGTGAAGTTGTAACTCAGGAAAATATTAATGTGTAGGGAATATTCTTTCGAGGGAAAAGCTGTGTTGAGCTGTGTTTCTGCTCTCAGCCGCTCCTGCGTTGCGGAGCTGTGTGTGCGTGCGCGCGCGCGCGCGT
>NC_056710.1:3101632-3103417 GCF_018831695.1 Puntigrus tetrazona | reverse complement strand
GTGTGTGTGTGTGTGTGTGTGTGTGTGAATGCTGGTGATGTCACACTGGTGTGGGTCATTTGAAGGTTAGCAGCCTCGGAAGGGTTCACAGAAAGTTCACTCGCATATATTAGGCAACTCAATCTTTCATTGTGTAGGAATGAACTAGTAGGAAATGAGCTGCACGGAGGCAGGAGACGAAATCCGTCATTGCGCGTTTAAACGCGATATATATTTACAAATTCATCCCTCATTATAGAGGAGCGCTGTCGCTAACCGGAACGGGACACAACACCTAGCGGAACCGTGTTTATATCCGTTTAGCGTTCGTTTTTACTCTGAAAATTGCCAGTGAGGATCGGGATGGATCGCGTGTCTAGAGACTGTGTGGAAACGGAGAGAGATCCGCGGCTGCCCAGAGTTGATGGAGTTTCTGTGAACAAATGAAGGACGACCCGATTGAAATTTTATTCTTTTATTCTTCAGCGAAATAAAGTGCATGATGTTTGACTGTATGGATGTGTTATCGGGACACATGCTGGAGTTTTACTCGTCCAGTTCCTCGTCATGTATGTTACAGGAGAAAGCGCTCAAAGCGTGCTTCAGCTGGCAACACCGACGCACCAAACACTGTAGGTCTATACTTTTATTCCCTTATCACGGTGATGCATGTGCATAGCGCTTCATTCATGATAAATCAGCCTTTATTTCCCATCTGCAATTATTCACAACAACGGATTAATATTAAATATAAGTGCCAAAAGTGGCATGGTAATCTTGTGTACCAATGTATTTCAGCGGTATTAAGCTAGAGTACCATGGGATCTGATACAGTCACTGTAACAGCGATATTAGGTTTTGCTGATCACTTACCATGGTAATGCTATGTGTTAATCATTCAGTAACTTATACAGTATATACAGTATCAGTACCATGCTATTGCCATCTGATATCATCGATGTCATATTTTTGTCAGGGTTTGCTCTACACAAAGCACACACCTGACAAATTATGATACAATAGTATGATGAATTACAATATTACTAAAAACGTGAAAATGTAAAAAGCAGTCAAATGATTTTTTGGGGATACATACATTAATATGGCCACTATTCAAAACTACTGTATGTATAAAAGTCCCATGGTATTGCAGTTTCACTGCTACAGTACTTTTTGAGGTCATCCTTTGCATTACTGTAGGTGGTTTTGGAGCTGCTTGTAATTGCATGTTTTTGTTTTTACTAAAGTAATTATGGCTACACTTTATTTTAAGGTGTAGCCTAATTATACTTTTAAGGACAGAGTAATATTAATAAACTACATGTACGTGGTTAGGGTCCGGATTAGGGTTCGGCTTAATGTTACCTTCTTGTAATTATGCATAATTTATTATTATAATACTACGTACATGTAACATGTAACAAGGACAGCTTAAAATAAAGTGTTAGCTAAAGAGCTAATGAAAAATGTAGATATTGGGTATTATTTATAGCAAAAAAGGTTTTCAAATTCAACACGTACGTATCATAAAGCTTTCACTTTCTCCAAGTCCGAGTTGCTTTATGGTATGTAGCAATACATATGTTCAGAAATTTTTAGATGCGGCCGAACACTACATATCTGCACAGTGTGGGACCTGCTTCCTTTCGGTGATTTATGGTCAGTGCAGCAGCTTTAGGAATGTGCTCTGTAAACATTCATGACTTTGACACCCACCGGCCCAACTTACACAGAGATATACACAGAAAAGTCCCCTGAAACCAACTTTTTAAACACCAACTTCATTACTTTTTTTTTTTTTTTTTG
>NC_056710.1:3092647-3101532 GCF_018831695.1 Puntigrus tetrazona | reverse complement strand
TTTAATTGTAATAATATAAATATATCTAATCAGTCAATATTAAATAATAATAACTGCTGTTCTAAAATTAATTAATATTTATGGTTGAACTGATTTATTTAAAAATGTATCAACTGAATGTATTTTAGAATTTCTGTCTTCTATAGAATTAATAATTTTTTGTTAATTGTATACCTTGTGTATTTTATTCTCAGACCACCATGAAAATAGCCTTGATGTTGGCATCAAGAATGAATGAAATGGAATGAATGAATGAAATTGTTTGCTGCACAAACAGCAGGAAACCCATCTAGAATCCAAGCCAGTGCTGTCTGTTCACCTTCCCATCAGTGGTTTGAATGGTGTTTAACAGTGTTCGTCTCTTGTTGTGATGCGCAACGGCTGGCTAATTATCAGCAGCACAAATGTGCTACACGTGTTTAATGAATGTGCTAAGATCGTCCGTTGTTCTCCGACAGAAGCGCAGTTCCTCTAGAGGAGCTGCTTCGGGACGTCTGTGTCTTTGATCTCTCTCGTAATGTTCTCAATCATACGAAGCGCTGTGATGTGACGCTCTGGGACGGGGTTCAGGGTTAGGATGCCTCTTAGATAAATGAGAAAGCCTGCTTTATTCTACATGGTTTGGATTTAATTGGGGCTATTAAATGTTTCATGCTTCTGTTTTTATTTTAAAGATGATACTGACATTTATTTGAATTAACGTGAACGTAGACAATTGTTTAATTATTAATAATACGGTTTTTAATTATTGTAATGATAGACACGCAAAGCAAAAAAACTAACAAAGAAAAGTGATTTGACCCGTAAACTTTCTCTCTCTCACAGCAATCGAGACCCAGAGTACGAGCTCAGAGGAGATTGTCCCGAGCCCACCGTCTCCGCCTCCTCCTCCCCGCGTCTACAAGCCCTGCTTTGTGTGTCAGGACAAATCTTCAGGGTACCACTATGGCGTCAGTGCCTGTGAGGGCTGCAAGGTGAGCGATGTGACCCGTTCTCATTCCACCCAAAAGTAGCAGCATTACTAACTTAGCTTAGTAGTCAGCTGTTTTCAAAATAGTTTCAGGTTGCTCAGTGAGCCATTTTTTCACAAAAAGTAGAGACGAATAACAAAATACTGTCTATGTACTTGGCAATGCATTTAATGCAGCATTAAAAAAATCCTTAATAATGCATTTTCTAAATTATAATTTGTTTGGTTTCGAATAAACATGATGATTATGTCTAATGTGGACACCCGACATAATATATGATATCTGCCATCTGAATGTAACCATTTCATGTTGACATGGTCAGACGTCTATTAATTATCATGTTACTCTGCTCTTTTAGCCCCAATGGCAGGGGTGCTTCTTACCCCAAATACCATGCTTTTACATATTCTTTCGTATTTAAAAGCTGCTGCTTTAATTATCTTAAATAAGATCTTTGAATATATGCATTAATATTAGCGATTCCCGTTTGCTACTTAACTCTACAACACGTCATATAAATCATATAAACACAGAATCAATTTGATCACGTCAAAGATCAGACAAATAAACATGTGCATCTTGAAAAGAGTATATTTTAGAGTATATCTAGTGGTTTAGAGGAAAATAGTATCAAATGAGCCTTTGCCCTTTCCTTTAGCCCCATTGTAACCTACTGTCAGGATTTACTAAAGACATGGACATGGAATATTTATTATTTTTGCCATTATACATTTGTACTTTTTAGACACAAAAATTATGCAATGAGGTTATTAAAATGAACCTCGCAACTTGCGCTTTTCAAATGACTGATATTGCACCATTAATTAACGCCCAAAAAAGCATGTCTAAACCATATTATAACAACCCATAGATAACAACCCATTATAAACTTTTCATGTGATAAAATAGTAGTTCTAGTACTACTGCACATAGCTACACGACAAGTTTCAAGTGACGTGCTGAAAGCTATCTGAATGGGTTGCGGTGGACTGGCACAGATTTAGTATAGTTAACCATCAAGACCCCGTTATGCACATTTCTTTTTCTCTGTTCTCAGTGTGAGACAGCCTTTGAACCATTCTCATGTCCAGAGTGCGCTGGAATCAATAGATCTGGATGAGACTTATGAATCTTAAAACCGTTAAGAGATTACCTTCAGCAAGCTCGCTGAATTAACATGCCTGCATGTGTCCTCACCCTTGAGTTCTGTCATTAGTGATTCTTGCCAAGGCAAAATGCACTGTTGCCACTGTGACTTTTACGCATACACACTAGAAGTCGGCCGATATTGAATTTTACCGATAGCTAGGATAGACCTCACTTGCCGATAACCGTTTAATTAAACGATCGTTTTTGAAATGGATGCTGAATAGAAAAATAAAAATAAAAACATAACGCTCCATGTAAAATAGTACTAAACTTTATTACAAAAAGCCAATAAAAACAAATTTGTCAGATGTGCAAGTGTTTTAAATCATGTTCAATTTTTCTGCCATCACTTTTTTCAATGACACTTTCTGACAAATAGCGCTCAAGCATCAAATTAATGGTAACAATCATGCCATTAAACACTTAGCTCGGACTTGCGTGTATTTTTGGCACATTAATTTCACCGCTTGAAGTACTGCTAGCTTCCTCTCAGCCTTCTCCTCAAACGTACTGCTGTTCTTTCTCCAGTGCAGCATCTAGTCAACAAATTGATTGCTTTATATTGACATGAAAACACATACTGGAGTGTACTGTATACCTTTTCGCTGTCTGTATTATAAACTCTTCAGGCAGCTTGAGCTTTCGGTGCAGCGCGCAGTATCGCATTTGCGTGTTTTTAGTGATTTCTGCCTCTAGAGGACGCCCTTTCTATCCATAGATATGTTGGCTTTTGCGCTGTATAATAACGGACCCTCCACGGACATTCCAGCAGCAGATGCAACCCGGAAAAACTATCGGCGTAGATTTTTGCCGATAAGCGATAGTTCCGGGAATCAAACAATGGCGCTAAAACCGATACAAGTCGAACAGTCGACCTCTAACACACACACACACACAAACGGATATACATAGATTACTTAAGTTTTTGTAATTTAATGTAAAAGTCATATAGACAAACCTACGGTGGCCCCAGTACAACATTATCGCCACAACTAACCGAACAAGATTGGATCTTGTTTCTGTTGTGTTCTGCTAATTTGATGGTGTTGCATCTTGCTGAGAAGATTTTGTGGTGTTGTACACTGTACAAACCTCACTGGCATGAGAATATGTGTCGGGAGCCCTGGTTTTCAAGTTCTGTGGCAAGTAACCACAGGTTTTATGGCATCTGTTGAGCTCCTGTGTTATACTTTGCAAGTCTATTTTAATTGTATGCATATGCTAAGCATTCATGGCACAACTGAAGTATATATTTGCTCAATAGTTCAAAATCAATGTGTATTGCGATATAATTATTTTCAATAACGGTGGTATGATTTTTTAAACATTATTTCGATATATACGTTACAAGTGTTTCCCATGCAATGCTGTATTGCGTTTGACTTCGTTGAATAAACATGAGCACTGCACGTTTCAAAATCAAAATGCGGCCCAGGTTTTTTATGAATGTATATATCTGAAGAGAACCAACTGTCTTCAGAAAAGTTTTTAAGACATTTCAATTTTTATCCGATAAAGTAACGTTTATGAGCGAAGCTGATTTGATTACAGCCATCATTGGAGAAACCTCTATTTTTAACACTCAATAAGCCCGTCTCCAGCAACATTTTTCAAATTTTGTTGTTAATTTTTTGGGGTTTTCTGCAGCGACTTGAAGCACTTTTATAGCATTTCTTTCTGCCTGTAGCACATTTGTTTCGATCCATAGGATTAATCAGCCTACGCTACCAATCAAAAGTTTTTGAACAGTAAGATTTTTATAATTTTTTAAATACTTTTCTGCTCACCAAGGCTGCATTTATTTGATCCAAAGTGCATATAAAGGTAATGATAAAGGTATTTATAATGTAAGAAAAGATTTCTTTTTCAGATAAATAGTACTAAATGTACTAAAGTACTAAAACATGTACTATATATTTGATGTGCTCCATGTATGTGCAATGAACAACGTTTTACATGATTTAAATAAGTTAAATTAAACATTATGTTGTTCATATAAACCTATTATGTCTCTTGAGGAGATTTGTATTACAGTGCTTGATTCACATGGGTGATGTTTACGATCCCTTTTTGAAGTTTGAAAGTTTTGGTCTCCTATGGAGTTGCATCCGTCAAGTTTCAATAAAAATATCTAGTTTGGTCTTTGAGAGAAGAGCAAAAGTCTTGTGGGTTTGGAATTAGAAAATCAGTCAACTATCCTTGTAAGTATAGCATGCCCCTAGCTTTGAAAAAAAACTAAACAAAAAAACACCAGCAGCTCTTTTCTATCCTATAAGTTTTGTGTGGGAAAAGCACCAGAAGTTAAACTGACATTTTCTCGCATCTCTTGGAAGGCGTATCACAGTCCTAATGGTGTTGTTTGTGTTTAGGGCTTCTTCAGGCGGAGTATCCAGAAGAACATGGTCTACACGTGCCACAGAGAGAAGAACTGCATCATCAACAAAGTCACCCGCAACCGCTGTCAATACTGCCGGCTGCAGAAGTGCCTGGAAGTGGGGATGTCCAAAGAATGTGAGCAATGCATCAGTAATACTCCCTCCACAGCTGAAGAGCTCTTGCCAAAATATTAAATAGAACCTAGCAATATAAGTACACACACACACATACACACTCACTCACAGTCGGTGCCTCCCTCTGGCTACACCAGAACACGTCTCCACACTGCTAGGTGCTGTCATACTTGAGAAGTTAATTGGGAGAGGTGAGAAAATACACACGCACACACACACACACTCACAGGTCTACAGCAGAAGTTGTGAATGTGTGTTTGCTTAGAAATCTTCCAGACACATTTGACACGCTCTCACCATCAAGTGGATGCGAGTCTCCATTGCAGCAAGAGACACACGTAGTGCATTTTTTAGAGGGATTGGAAAAGAAAGAAAGAGTTATGGATGGTAATTTGGACTTTAATTTATTGTGACGAATAATATAAAATAATAATCGATAGTTATGCTACGAATATGGATCATTTTAGTTAATAATTCAATTCAATTAAATATATTTCTGTTAAGCTGTTATTTATGTTTCTGCTCACATTTGTTGAAATATTTAAACCATTTTTTTTAAAGAAATTGTATTTAATAAAAAAAACGTAATATAACAAATATTTAAATGGTGGGTGTAATTACTTGTTTAATATACACTTTATTCAAACATAGATTAAATATTTGTTGTAAATAGGAATTCTTGTTAAATATTATTAGCACGTAAAAAAAAAAATGTCTTGTTTCCAGCCAGAATATCTAAAAATTCTGGATTTTCTGGACAAGTCAAATTTTTAGTTTTAATAAAAAAATGTCAACATTAAGATTCTGCAAAAATAATCTTATTTCAAACATGAGACAATATTTTTTTTTGCTTACCTATTGGCAGATTATTTAGCTTAAGTTAAATACTCTTTTTTATTTTTTATTTTTTTTGGCTACAATTTTTACACTAATTTTTACTTTTCTTGAAAATCCTTCTTGATTTAAGAATTTTGCCTGGAAACTAGACAAAAAAAGTCAAAAGGTTAATATTATTATTATTATTATTATTATTATTGCAAAAATGGGATATCACAATCATGGAAAAGAATACACTTCATGTACTTTTGGGTTCATGACCCACATTTGTTCTTTGACAGGTTCTTTCGGTGATCATGTACAAGTCACGCTTGACAATATAGAAAAGTCTGACAGATACTTGCACATTAATGTCTAGCAGGCGTCATGGTGAGACTGTTGCTGTGCAGATGACCCATCAAATCATTCAAAATGACACAACACACGCTCGTTTCATTAATGTGACCTCGTGTGAATTCACCCCTCCTGACTCCTAGTACATCTACAAAATGGTGCACGGCAGTATTTTCACACTTCACTTCCTGCATACATTTGAACGCGCACAACATCTGTAATAAAACACACACGCGTGCATCGATTTTCAGCACAACACGCTGGGTTCTCTCCGCTCCGAATGCATTAGACTCACAACTCATCTGCCGCTGCCGAGGAGGAGGAGAGATTGTGAAATAAGAGGAGTGGAGAGAGCGGGCGTGGAGGGAGGAAACATTGACATTTTTATCTTTTCATTGAATTTCATCTTCGTGATGGACGATCTGCCAGCGCTTTAATTTTCCCCTCCCAAATTATCCCTGTCGAGAGCCGCACGCGCACACACGCATCCCGAACCAGACGTATGTGAGCATTAAGGCCTGTTCACACCAAGACGAATGTTTGTCGTGAAAACGCGTCGCGATAAACATTTTAATTTGAATCGGCGGTTCTTAATGCATCTGTTCAGACTGACATGAACATTTGCCTGATTGTCAATGTAACAGAGGAGCTCTAAAGTCTTTTCCGTCACACTGGGAGGAAAACCAGCGAACAAAAAGATTTATGCTTTTGGTCATGCGCCAACAGCCACTGCTGTTTCCTAAAACTATGACTTGGTGGCACTTAGTGGATATTGAGCGACTGTTGTTTTACGTTTGATATTGGAATAAAGGCCGCAACTATCCATTGTTTATTGATCCGTTAACCTATAGATTTTTACTATATTGTAGTAGATGAAATTGCATATCTTCATATCTAAATTTAGTCTATAATTTTTTTACACGCATTTTCTTTTAATTCGTTTTAGTCTAGAGTTTGTGTGAACCTGTCATTTTAGGTTTTATTCGTTTGAGTCACGATTTTTTAGTCTAGTCAAGTTTGTCAACTAAAAGTCTGAACATTTCAGTCTTATTTTAGTCAGAATTATTCGTGACTAACGACTGACGTCTAATTTTATTTAAAGAAAACTGATGACATTTCGTCTAGTTTTAGTCAATGAAATTTGTATTTTAGTCTCTTTTTAGTAATGCAATTCTATTTAACCTAGGCAATACAGTATAAGTACCTAGTAGTATAGACTAAACCAAAATTTTCAAACAAACCCATTTCCAACAAAGTTATTATATTATTGTTACCTTATAGTTATCGTCACATGACCAGCATTTACATTGCATCTCGTCTCGTTTTCGTCACGTTATAAAGGTTCGTTGACGACGTCATTTAGTCATAATTGATTTAGTTGACGAAAACAACATTAATATGTACAAAAAAAAGTTTTTTGATTGTGTAAATACAAATACACTTAATAATGTTCTTTTTAGCATCGTCATATGGCCCGTTTAAGTCCACGGCCCTACTTTTGATTTGTTCATATACAACTATCCATATTCCGACATATTTCGCCTGTCACAGTAAATTCCATTTTAATGAGTGCACTATGCTTCTGTGTTTCCAGCATCACTGAATTTTTAAAATGATTATGAATCTTACCAAATTGAATCAATTGCGTAATTTAGTAAAGAATCATAACTGAATCGGACTTGCATCCCTATCAGTGTATTAATTTATATTAACACGCAATCTATATTCAATCTAAAATGCGTCAAAGCGCACTTCATATGTTTTAATAGTGCAGACGTTTGAATGTAGGTGGGTTTGATACCACCACATTGAATGCATGTTAAGTATATTCGACTGGACTGTGTACTTGGCATTTACATACTTGAGTAGATCGCACTCGTGATTGCAGTGTGTAAAAATTACCTTTTCAGAAACCCACAAAATACTCATCATGCTGCTGGAGAAAGAGATGTTTCTTGGTCTCTCTCTCTCTCTCTTTTCACTGCAGGTCTCTCAGTAACGCTTGTGCATGAGTGATGGTGCAGCCAGGCTAATAGTTCTTTAATGACTTCATTAAATTGTGTTTTGCGGCTTATGATCGCTGTGCCAATCTGTCATAGGGGCTAATGTAGGCACGTTAAGATAGCCCACTTTTATTTAGGAATTAATTCCGCATCTCCAGAGGCCCGAGAGAGGGATGCAGTGAGGGTCCGAGGGCTTNNNNTGTGTGTGTGTGTGTGTGTGTGCGTGCGCGCGTGTCATATAATGAGATTAGATTAGCTCTGGGTCTAATGAAACCTGTGGTGATCTATCAGCATTATGTACGACTTCATCCACCCGCACTATTCATCAAACTACTAACACACACCCCACAGAGAGAGAGAGATGGTACTGATGGTGGGGGTGTGATGGCATTTCTGCTTCCTGTCCTTTTTCTTTCTTTAACACCTTTTTTTTTCTTTCTCGCCTTTCCTCCCCTCATGGTTTGTCTTCACAGATGTGATGTGTTGGCTCTAACACGTTTCCTCTATCTGTCTGTCTCATCTCACTCCATTACTGCTGCTTGCTGCATCTCAAATGGCTTTTCACTTCAACTTTTCTCTCTTTTTCTTGTTCATCTCATCCCCATTTCCTATATGCTGTCTTGTGATCTCTTTTCTTTTCTGCCCTCTTCTTTTCTTTCTAATGACATGGCGATACATTTCAGCGTCACAGCAAACTTATGTTATGATGGTTACATGTTTTAAATATTGTAAAAATACACAGATGTGTAATAAATAGTAGTAGTTTAACAATAATAAATGATTGCTCTCTTTTGACCATTTCTCGTGAAATTACATGTCACTGATACCTACAGTTTTCATTGAGTTTATGATAATATTATGTAATATTGTAAACCAATGTAGAATTAAAAATAACTTCTTAATATATTATTGTTGTTGAAAAATGTATTATATTTAATTTAAAAAAATCCTAAATGAATTATAATACTTGTATTTTCATTATTATTATTATTGAGCTATCAGTGCTTGGTTGAAAAATATTATATTTAATAACATTTTCTAAATTATTATATTTTTTATTATTATTATTTATATTTCTGTAT
>NC_056710.1:3085822-3092547 GCF_018831695.1 Puntigrus tetrazona | reverse complement strand
TATCACTTTCTTATTGTCACTTCCTTTTATACGGCATAGAAATCTACTTGTATGTTTATGAGTGGTATTAATCAGTGGAATGCTTAAAATCTGATGTTTGTTTTTCCCCCCTATTCTCACAGCTGTGCGGAATGACCGGAACAAGAGGAAGAAGGAAGAGAAGAAGCAGGAGTGTTCGGAGAGTTATGTCTTAAGTCCTGATACGGAGCAGATGATCGAGCGGGTAAGGAAGGCCCATCAGGACACCTTCCCCTCCCTGTGTCAGCTGGGCAAATACACCACGGTAAGTCAGAGGCGAAGCAGCTCTGAAGAGCCATGCCCTATATCCCGTGCGTAAATAAATCACAAACTAAGCAAACGCCGTCTCTGTCCTTGAACAGAACAACAGTGCAGACCACAGGGTCGCTCTGGACGTTGACCTGTGGGACAAGTTCAGTGAACTCTCCACCAAATGCATCATTAAAACGGTGGAGTTCGCCAAGCAGCTGCCCGGCTTCACCACGCTCACTATCGCAGATCAGATCACCCTGTTAAAGGCCGCCTGTCTCGACATCCTGGTAAGAGCACGCTTACCTGTGTTCTTGTGTCTAAATAGCGCGTGAATAAAATGCATCGCAGCCGTGTGTAGGGTGAGAACTAATCCTTGTGCTTAATGTTTATCGACAGATTCTGCGGATATGTACGCGCTACACACCGGATCAGGACACCATGACGTTTTCAGACGGTCTGACACTGAACCGCACGCAGATGCACAACGCTGGCTTCGGTCCACTGACGGATCTGGTTTTCGCTTTCGCCAACCAGCTCCTGCCTCTGGAGATGGACGATGCAGAGACGGGGCTGCTCAGCGCCATCTGTCTGCTGTGTGGAGGTACTGCAGCTTGTTGAACCACATCCAGTCAGATACGTTTAATGGCATATTTTGGTTTCTGTATGTCGTTTTTAAAAATGTTTAGTTTAATCTATCACATAAAACTTTTTTCTTGTGTTTACTCTATCAGCCAACTTGTACTTTTACATTAGACCTTTTACTTTTATTAGGCCTGTCAAAATGACTGAAAAGCTACATTTGAATTATGCACATTAAATGGTATCTTAAATGGGGGAGTGCTTTTGGCTTCTCTCTGAGGCCACAAGAGGGCGCAATATTACTAATGCACTTTTATTAAAGCAATAAAATAACATGAATATTTGTGTGAAAGAGCAAATATTGCTGCTTAAACGCTTATAAACAAATCAGCATCATGTATGCATAGTTTAATACAAAAGGATGAAAGCCAATCACAGAATACTTTTTAATTTTTAAGTTGCTAAATATTTAGCATGAACAATGCAGCAGAGCCAGTAACAGCGTTTTAAATATAATTTTAAAAAAAGAAGAGTTTNGAGTCCGGTGTCTCTGTTAGCTGATGTTATATAACACACTATGCCCTTGCGCTCAGATCGGCAGGATCTGGAGCAGTCGGATAAGGTAGACGTGCTTCAGGAGCCGCTGCTGGAGGCTCTCAAGATCTACGTGAGGAAGAGGAGGCCTCATAAACCACACATGTTCCCCAAAATGCTGATGAAGATCACAGACCTGAGGAGCATCAGCGCTAAAGGTGACATTCACAGTCAGTCTGTGAACATCAAGCTCGGGTCCGCCACCATCCATTCTAACGTTATTTTCTTTGTCTTTCAGGAGCCGAGCGAGTAATAACGCTGAAAATGGAGATCCCCGGCTCCATGCCTCCGCTCATTCAGGAGATGCTGGAGAATTCAGAGGGTCTGGAGGGTGGCGGCGGGGCGAGGGGAGGGGGAGGAGGAGGAGGAGGAGCACCACCAGGAAGCTGCAGCCCCAGTTTGTCTCCCAGTTCGGCACACAGCAGCCCCTCGGCTCACTCCCCCTGAGTGTCATCTCCAGACAGGGAGCGAAACGAAACTGGTTCCAAACCAGAAATAAGCCTCAGCCGACCAGCGCCAGAAACCAGATTTCCGGTAGACTTTGACCCGGGCTGACCGGACCCGAACACTTAATCTGGCCGGCTTTCATTAGCTGAAGACCAATCGAGTCACACACAGGTCGAGCCTGCTCAAAACTCACGCTGTCATTAAAACCATTCAGTGACTACCAGAGCCCTGCAGCTTTTCATGTGACGGTGGTCTCCGAAGACGGCAGAACAAACGTCCCGTGTGTGCAGAAGCGGCTCTATACCGCGTCTTCCCAGCTCTGCTCCCATCACACAAACTGTGAAGGCCCAGACAAGCTCTCCCTCTCGTCTGAGGGACGCTTTCTCTTGAGCCTGTGACTTTTATTTTATAAATTTCAATCCCTTAAAAGCAAGCTAAAGGACATTAGGACGTCAAATGTCCGCAAGTCAGGGACATTTTGAACTTTCCAGCTGTTTTGGTTCTGTTTCTTTGTTTTCTTACAAAAAGATATATGAATATATGAAATCTATATTGACAGAAAAATGAGATTTGAATTTTGTGTCTTAGGTGGAATGCAGAACAGTTCTTATCTTTTCTCTCTCACTTTTCTCTCAAGAGTTAAACACGGTTATGGTCGACCCACTGTTCCGCTCACTCCCAGACAGTCCCGTTCACGTCACGCACAAGGGCACGTCACGCTAGCACTGAAAATCATGCGATGGGCTTGAAACGCAATTTCGTCCAGTGAGGAAGTGATTTGGAGACGTATTCAGAATGATCAACTTGGCAGATTGATGCAAAGAAATGAAGGATCTCATGTAAACAAGCAGGTTGTGATTCATGGTGATGTGTATGAGATCTCGGAGCGGGAAATGCCTTTGTGTAGCTTTTTAATATTGTTTCTTAATTTGCTCTTCATTTTTGTATTTGTCGGAGATCCCCCACACACAAAGTATTAGCAGATTTTAAAATAAAAAGAGGTTTCCAAACCTAATGTGTCAAAAATAATACAAGACGTATTTTTAACGAGAAGCCCACAAGAAAAACATGTCACTTCAGGAGTATGGAGAATNNNCTCCTTTTTTTTTTTTTTTTTGCCTGCACCTCAGTTTGTGATTAGATCTGTTTCTAATCATCTGGTGTGTGTGTGTGTGTGTGTGTGTGCTGAGATGCTTCCACCGCCGCATCCTTCTCCTCTGTAACCTTACAACATCACTGCCTCTGCTCTCCTGCAACAATCATTGAACAATTGTCAACAACAACACTGCCTCTGTGTGACAATCACTTTAAGTAAAGCTCACAAACAACTCTGCCTCTGTAACACACACTGATCCGCACCAGACATGTTTTGCTTAGTTTTTTGGGTCAGAAATCATCAAACAAGTACTGATTTCACAATTACGGTTGCCTAGAAATGCTTTAAGGTAATAATACATTGTATCAACGTTTCTGATAATGTAGCATTCTTTTTGTTTGAAAGGAAATTGTCATTATTTACTCATTTTCTTCCAAACCATGTGAACTTTCTGTTGTGCGTGTGTGTGTTCAGCAAAAGAAAGTCAATCAGGTTTGGAATAACATGATTTTTTTTTTTTTTTTTTTTTTTTGGGAGAACTGTACCTTTAAGTCAAACATTAGCTCGATTAAAATGAATACTTTCAGAAAGCTCCATACAATCCAGTTCTGGCGGATCACTGTCAGCATATCATTATTGCACCAGTTTACAACAGCTCTGCCTCTGCATCACGTCTGCTTGAACCCGTTCTCACGTGCAGTGGGCCGCAACGACTTTAACATGTTCCTTTTGAGGGTGAAGTGAGCCGTTTCACTGCAACTATGCACACGACATGCACAGAGCTCGAGTCTGTTCACTTCTATCTACCTGTTGTGAAAATCACAAGCCTCTTCCAGCCGCTCAGTACTGTCCGTTTCATTTGATTCTGCATTCGAAGTTTCACCGCTTTCGAGCCATACTGCATCACAGACCTCGACGGGCCTCTTCTCTCACTCAAAGGATGACGGAGATCTACACGACATACAGCACAAACCCTGTACTGCTTTAACGGTTGTTATACAGTCAAACGCACAAATGTTTCTGTTGTATCAGGTCCCTGGATGATAAAGTAATGTTTAATAAAGACTTCTGTTTTGTGTGTTTCTGATCATGCTGTGTTTTTCTGTGAAATTACAACCGAATTTAGTAGAGTTAGGTTTAGGATAGCCTATCATTTTTAGTTTTAGTGCTATCACTTCTTAACTTAGATGAATAAATGCATAAGACAACTTATAGTAACAGACAGCTCCACCACTGATTAATATGTACACTAATTTGTTTGTCTGACAAACACATTTGTGGTATAATTGATTTAATCATAAGGTGGAAGTTTCCAGTTGCTCCGTGCATTTATTTAAAAAATTAAATGGGGTAAACTTTTTTTAAATTGCTGCAATGCATGAAAAAAAGTGGCTATATAAAACATTTGCTTCACCAAAATTGTCTTCCTGTTCAAACATGCCACCCTCTTCTCTGAAACCCAAGGGTGTTACTGACTTCAGTGCTGAACAGCATTTGCTGTTAGTTATTTTTGGAACAAAGTAGACCAGTTCTCTCCACAATAACCAGAATGAAGACGATGCTGAGGATGACTATGAGGTTGTAGATATGGATGATAGCGCTCATGAAGGTGTAAACTCTGATCAGGATTATGTTAATGTAGATCAAAATGACTCTGAACCGGACTACGTCAATGTGGAAACAGACGATTCAGATTCACAAGACTATGTCAATGTCGATANTACAGAACACAGAAGTTCACTGGGCAATAACTATGAAGATTTCTGAAAGCTGTTTATGTATTAATTTATTTGAAGGTGGTTTGTTATAAGTGTGTGCTACCTGCCTTCTAATGTTTAGCATTTTATAATGACAAAATTGACTAGGATGTTAAATTCTTATGTCTACAAATGACACTTCCTCAAATTTTTTTTCACAGCTGTATCTGTAAAAAACGTTTTTGTCCATAGCAAAGCATCATCAGCTCTTTTCACTAATCAGGAAGCAACATTTTAATACATTAAACAGAAGCTCTATCATGCCAAGATCTTCTCTACTTGCTTTGATATTTGGTAATCTCAATTTTTAATTCTTTCAATTTTCATAACAGATGGAGAGTTAAACATTTTAATTTCTTAGATTTTCACTAAGCTTTTAAACTAGTTTTTTGTTTTTCTGAAACTGCTGAAAGTAAACTAATACATGTTGATATATATTTGGGTTGATGTGATTTTTAATTTTGAAAGGACGTTCATTAACAAGTTGACTGGTCTGCTACATGAAAATGAGCAGTTTAGTAGTTCTAACAATAATATTTATCTGTAACTTCTCACGCCTGGATGCATACATATAGTCATTATGTTTTTGTTCAATGCTCTTGTAGAATTTTTACACTGTAAGATTGAAGGAAGATCTATAGCAGCTGCTCAGATCACATTCCCACCACTATCATGCTATCATTGTAGGCTTATGAAGCTTTTGAGATATGTTGTCCACAGTGTCACTGCCTCGTAGACAGAATTCGAATGAATTTTGTTATGCAAAATATCTTACTCAGGACATTGTTAAGCTACATTAGTAACATGAAATGATTTTTTAAAATATTTCATTTGGTAATTGTGTAAGTTGTATGTGTTTTGCATAAATGTCTCTGTTTTTTATCTCAGCAGCCAGTGTTCTGACTTCTGTGACGGGTGAGTAAAAGACTGTTAGTCACTCTTTTTTAAAACTAAATCGTGACATAAACAGTCACTGTTTTGACTAGTCTGCAAGTTAAGCAAGTTGTAAGACAGAATAAGGAAAAAAAAAACAAGGTTAATATTAGCGTAGATGCTATTCTTTTCACAAGTACATGGTGTTTAAAAATCCAGTCTAAAACAGTCTAAAAATCCTTTAACGGATTTGAATAATAAAAGTGTATTAGTGTGTTTTGTGTAAGCTAGGTTAAAAAGATGTGTCTTCACATCTGACAGAGTGTGTCTGCTTCCCAAACAGAGTTAGGGAGATTGTTCCAGTTTGGGTGCTAGATAGGAAAAGGATCTGCCGCCCGCAGTCGATTTTTGATATTATAGGTATTATCAAATGGCCAGAGTTTTGAGAACGCAGTGGACGTGCAGGACTATAATGTGATAAGAGCTCACTCAAGTATTGCGGAGCTAAACCATTCAGGGCTTTATAAGTAATTAATAAGATTTTAAAATCTATTCGATGTTTGATAGGAAGCCAGTGCAGTGTTGACAGACCTGGGCTAATATGATTATACTTTGTTTTGGACTAGCTGAAGTTTGTTTATCAAGCGTGCAGAACAAGCATCCAATAAAACATTACAATAATCTATATAAATAGATTTTAGATTAAAGCGAGCGAACAGCAGTCGAATTTGTTAGATTAGTTTGATAGATAGTATCAGCTGTATGTAGATAATTCAATTATATTTGATCGCTAAAGAACAGAGGGCGATAAACTGAAGAGCGAAGCTACACTGAGCTACAAACAAACAAACCTCTCAGCAGACAGGGATAGTCTAAAATAGTACTAAAGCAATTAGTAAGAGAAAATGAGTGATTAGTGATTGGCCTCAAAAGATGTCAAACACATACTAAATATTAACATTATACTTTGGTATACATATTTTTCCTCATTAATTCAATTTACCAGGCATAAGATTGGTCAGTGGGTCTGTTTCATGCTGTGGGAGAGTGGAGATCCTCTATAATGGCCAGTGGGGAACAGTGTGTGATGATACTGGGACATGAACGAT
>NC_056710.1:3067153-3085722 GCF_018831695.1 Puntigrus tetrazona | reverse complement strand
ATGTATATATATATATATATACATTTCAACACATTTCTAATCAATAGAGGGAATGCATCCACTGTGCAAAAAATCGACGACCCCAACTCATTTGGTTTTTTAAATTGTAATTATGACTGTGGCGTTAATGTGAATTTATTTCGTATACACTAATATTTCCGATATTACTTGAACGCAACAAAAGCAGCTTAACGCCAGCTTGGCCAGGCTGTGAGACCAGCTATGTCTTGCTAAAACCAGCTAACCATCGCAGTCTGGTTTTGGCACACACACACACACACACACACACACACACACACACACACACACACACATACACACACACACATGCTCCAGCAGGGTTCAGACACTTTTCCCTCTCCACAACACAGCTGCCACATATAAAATCGTTTATCTGCTATACATATACATCAGCGATAGACGATATTAGACGATGAATGTTGCGCGTTGTATTTTTACGCACATTTGCGATATACGCGTTATTTATAGTGACTGATTTGCTAAATAAATAACATTGCTGATGTGTCAACCTATAGCCTACGGTGTAGCATGCATTTTAATCATTTGGTTTCAACTGAATCTAATCACGGAACAGTTCCGTGCGACCGATTTACAGTACGACAAAACGGAGGTCGGCTTTGAACATTTCTTTTTTCTGCAACAAGCGTAGAATCACGTTGCTATAATATATTTCCTTTGAATGCTTCCAGACAATTTGCAGGAATAATTAGATTAGAAAAGCTGGTTTACGTAAAACTGAAACACTGTGCTCGATGCAGATATGAACATGAAAGGGAGAGGGCTCAGTGCCTTGGAGCTTGATGATTGATCCATTGTAATTCTGTTCGTGACCGACAGAGCTTACGGGAGCTGTCCGCCGGTGTGTGGTGCTGAAAGACATCACATATACTTAACCAAACAATTAAGGGACATTTCTGTTCTTATATACAACCGCAAGAAATATCCTTTAATTGTAAGAATAAGAATATAATGTTTGGTCTCGGCTGATGAAGTCTTCAGTCGGTGCTCTTCATTTCTCTCTCTGAAGTTCATTTCTCCATCAATCTGTTCTCGTTCTACTACCATTTGATATCAACATGTTAAAAGTTTAGAAGATAAATGACATACGTAAACCTCAAATTAAAGGTTAAAATCAAATAAGATTTTGACCATACAAAAACAAACAAGCAAAACAGTTATGAGACAAACACAAGTGCATGTTAGTAAAATGCCGCACGTCTTACATTATACAAAGTGTGCAGTTATTACTTTAAGTAGCCAAATGATGTTTTGACGTAAACGAAAATGGATAATTTTGGTTACGACCTGAAAAATCTTCCTTAACCGTGTTACATTTAAAAACCCTTGTACACATTGCAGGGAAACCTTGAAAGATACACAAAGAACATGCTGTCGTGAAGACAGCATAGCCCACAGTTCCAGTCTTTACCGGCACGATCGTCCCTGAAACACGTCCTTACGAAATTTAAACACCGTGTCTGAATGAAAGCTTGTTCGCAGGGAGAAATGCGCCGTACGTGGAGAATTTCCACGGACTTCTGACAGCGGTGCTCCGTTTCGCGCCGCGGAAAGGTCGATTCCTCTTCGTGACATTGCACAGCGATTTTCTGCGCTGCATTATCCGGTAAACCAAGCGAGAAATGATCTAAAGCACACTTTAACACTCGAAAAAAAAAAGTTAGCGTTTCCTTTTGCGCGCAACGTAAAACACTGAAGCACCGAGTCCTCATTCATCTCTCCCATGTGGAAATCCCTGCGAATATACCATCTTTAGTGTCCTTATTGGCAGCTAGGTGTATGTTTACGAACTGTAATTCAACGTCCAGTATAATCAGCGATAAAAAAAAATAGAGAATGAATCAACAGTACACTCGAACACTCAAAAAGTTACCGCTTCGTTCGATGAATCGGTGAACCGTCGGCTTTCCACATTTCTCTCCACACGTTCGCTTTCCCCATGCTTTCACGGGTGGAAATATATGTAAACATATCGCGTTTAAAAGGACCAAGCGCACGAATGAAGCAGAACGCAGGGACCTCGTTCTTAAAAGTTGATCTGTTTTTGGAAACGCTACGCGTATGGCGAAAATCGCGTAAAGGTTGCGAAACGCGTTTTTTGTTTACCAGTCATGATGCATGTTTACAGAGACCAAAGAATTTGCTCAGGCGGAACGCGGTAATGTCTTCCTAAAGCAGCTGCATGTATGTTTAGCGCTGTCCTCTTCTCCGGCTTGGCGCCGAATTCCATCTCTCCGCGCGCGCGCTCGCGCTCGCTCTCTGGAACGAGCGAACAAGCCAGCGAGGGCGCGCGCGCGCGGGGGTGTCCCTCCTCCGCAGTTTGGAGTTTGTGATGTGTCTCAGACTCCGCGAGCGCCGCGCGAGAGCGAGACCTGCGGAGCGAACGCGCCGGATCCTGAAGCGACCGTTACCCTCCAACAGGCGACCTGCCTTTCTCCTTCCCGATTTCCCCCGTATTCCCTCACAGTGTTCCTTGCACTAGCGCTTTCTTTCAGCGCCGGCGCACTTTTTGGTTTATCACAGGTGCGTTTGCTATCCTTTGACGTACTTTTCTCACTCACTGGGAATTTACGGACATCTGAGGATCGTGTGGATGCGCGGCTTTGGAGAGAAGCGGAGATGGAATTGTTGATAATATGCCTTTCTTTTGGGATATTGCAATGCAGTTCGGTGGGAGCCGACTCCATCATTCACATCGGTAAGGAGTGAGCTGTTCAAAGCCTTTATTTGTTGCAAATGATAATGAATGCGCCATCCAGAACGAGGACTCTAAGGGAAGTGTGTTGTAGGGGGTCGGCGCGAAATATCCATTGTAAATAAGCATTGAAAATGTGCCCTGCTCATCGGGCTGAATATCAATTGAGCAGACCACTTGTGATGATAACGTCTCTCTTGTTCACATTGCCGATAGATCCATTGCAATGACAGATGCATGGACAAGACTAATCTAATCCCAGTCTTAGCAGGTTGTTCACGAGGATCGCTTAATTGTGTAAATCGCAGATTTCAGGTAAGTTGGAAAAACAGGAGGCGTCTGTCATAAGGCAGAGTAAGCCAATGTGTGTGGGTTGCTCTCCCCCTCCCATCTATAAGATTGAACTTTGTATGGAACGTGAGGGAAATCTTAATAAAGGATGCTGAAGTAAATAAATGACAAGGGGACAAATGCTTATTCTTGGCTATCCCAGGCCGTAAATGTCATCTTAACCAATCCCCTTTGCGTGCACTGGACACCCCGTGCATTCTGATTATCTCTCCAAACGTGAGGAAAGAAAGATTTTGGCTCTCCAACAGCAGAAAAGAGGAGGAAGAGGCTCTGCTGGGGAGGGCGTCTGTGGCTCTATTCAGTTGTCATGAAGAACACAGATCCAAACAC
This sequence comes from Puntigrus tetrazona, assembly GCF_018831695.1. NCBI lineage: Eukaryota > Metazoa > Chordata > Actinopteri > Cypriniformes > Cyprinidae > Puntigrus > Puntigrus tetrazona. The sequence goes on along the minus strand of NC_056710.1, from coordinate 3,082,307 downwards.
TAATTTATCCTATCGAATCAGCCGTTGGCTCATTAAGCAGAAGATTTATTTGAATCTGTGAAAAAAAAAAGCCGCCATATTTGTCATTGGCAGTTCTGAAGTACTTTTGTCTCTAAACTCTATTTGGCCTTCAACAAAACTACTTGTCATTTATATCAAAGCCTCAGGGTTTCATAGTTTTTAGTGCAGTCTATGTCTTAGGTAATATTTGACCAAGAACTTGGGGATGATTCACCAATCGCTTTTAGATATATCTGGCAGGCACACATTGAAATCGCACGCATTGAATGCAATTGACATGTTCTGAACTGTGGTGGACGCAATATGCAGAGTGAAAGGACTCTCTATCCCTATGCACACAGAAATACATCTACAGGTTGCTCTCAGATAGTTCAGTTTATCTACCTGTTGCATGGGTCTAGGTCAGAAATTCCACTTCCATTACCAGCTTTAAAAATTAGGTCTTACAACGTTTTCATCCAGCTCTTACCTTTAAGTGCAGATGAGGGCGTATCTGTGGCAGTGTAATAGGCAGGACTCAAAAGTGCACAGCGCAGGTGAAATAACAACCTCCAACCTCTCCAGTGCCCAATACTTCCACTTTGCCACATCCGCTCACGTTATCATCCTGACCAAATTCATCTCCGAAGGGCAAAAGAAAAATAGGGCCGTCCAGTGAATGGAGAGGGTGACATGAAGTGATTTTCAGGGCGGCATGGTGATTTACAGAGGCAGTGGCCATCCAAAACTGGTAATTGGAAGGCTAGTACAGGCAGTGTGGATCAGGGCTGCTCTCACTGGCAACTAGAATGAACAGATGCGACACCCCTATTTCTGCTAAATAAGATGAACACTGCAGTGATACATCAACCAGATTCTACCTGTCTACCTGCCCATCCTATTGGGCTCCTCTAACACAGGTAGAAAAGATGGGTACATTTTGGCCAAAGAGAAATGAGACCTCTCAGTCTTTCTAAAACCAATTCCAGACATCATGCAGAAACTTAAATACTTTAGGCTGCTATAATATGAATTCATCTACACGTAACTTGTCGCACAACTTTACTGTAGGTATCTTTGATAAACACCTGCTTGGAATGTAAATACCTAACAGTAAGGATTTTTATTCCCACTTTGTTTTAACTGTATAATGTATGCAATTACCTTCGTTTTTTGGCATACCTATTGTGTTTGTTGTATTACAAAACAGATGCCGACGTAATTACTAGGTAATAATTACGAATGTACAGTAATTATATGAACACATTTTTGGTAAAACTTTATTTTAATATGTCCTTATATGCAAGTATTCCAAAGACAAACCCTAATCCTAACCCTAACCAAATAGTAAGCACATGCATTTACTAATTAAATGTATATGTACACTTTAATAAGGACACCTTAAAATAAAGTGTAACCCATTTTACATATTTAATATCACTACAGCATAAAACATGTATGTACACAATAAGTGCATTGTATCAAATTATCAATTTAGATGTTAGTGCATAATTAAAGACCGCTACAATAAAGTGGAGTCCAGATTGGCTAAGTGGTAATTACTTGCAGGGGCTGGTCAAAAAATTCACCATCAATCCATTGGTGAGTCCTAAAATGAAACAGATACAACTTTTTAGACCCTTGTTTTATTTGTTCACCTTTAATCTTGAATTAAAAGGTTTCTCAATGTTTATTATTTTCTTAAAAAAGAGGTGATGAGTAAAATATCAGGGGTCTTCCTTATCTTTTTGTGTTTGTATTTAGTGAAACAAACAACAGTCTTATTTTAGCTCTGAGCTCTCTGTAGAATGGGTTTCCATTACTCAACTGGTAGAGCATAGCGCTAGAAATGTCAAGGTCATGTCTTCAATCTGAAAGAACATACACACGGATAGAAAAAAATATTATAAATGAACAAAAACAATAAGTACCTCGACTTCACTTTTAAGTGGCTTTGGATAAAAGCATCTGCCAATAATTGTAGATGCTTGTAAAATAATAGGCCTGTGAGCAAGATGAGCCTTGCAAGTCAGTTGCCCTCTGTATGCAAATGAGCAATTGCTTCGGTTTCTTTGTACGCTTCACTAAGACCCAGATAACTATCTGCACATGCCCGCAGGTGCCATTTTTGAGGAGAACGCAGCACGGGATGATGAGGTGTTTCAGTTGGCGATCTCTGACCTCAGCCTCAACGATGACATTTTGCAGAGCGAGAAAATCACCCACTCCATAAAATATATCGAACCCAACAACCCCTTTCAGGCAGTCCAGGAAGGTGAGTGAATCATCGTGTTATGTCTCTAGACTCTCCAACTACATCATTCCCTGACGTCTGTGTGTACATGCTAAAAGATTTACATGCAAGTTGTTGTCTAGGGGTTGAATAACCCTCCAACAAGACATCGCCGAGTTGAAATGACACACATCGCCAGCGTTTCTGCTTTTGTTCAGAGCGTGCTTACGGCAAGCCAAGATGTCTTGAAAATGTATGTGTGTTTGTTTAATGCCAGCATGAAAGGTGACGTTTGGTTTCAAAGGCTTCCACCTGAAGCTTCCCCACAGTCTAGTGTCTTCTGTGAAAGAAGAGCTAGGTGGAGGTATTGAGTCAAGCTGGGCTCGATAACAATTTTCCACATAATTGCAGTTGAGGACGAGTGCTCTAAAGCTTGAGCTTTCCGAAAGATCATTTTGAAAGGCGAGGAAAAAGAGAATGTCTTCTTCTGAATGGGCTAATGGCAGTTAATGATGCTGGGATTGACCATGAAGACGATGGTGATGATGATGGGCAATGATTATTGCTGTTGAAAATATCCTCCATCACAATATTCTACGATTGGGTTCGAAAATATATCACTGGGATCAATCTAATTGAGCTATTGACACGGATATAGCGCTAAGGGTTTATTCGTAATTCTTCTTCCTATGCTATTATTTGAACCCTTATCAACTAGTCCGCAATCATAGCACTCACTGTCTCGTCAAGTCTACGTGCAGTTTTCCACAGTTCTTTGCTTTGAGTGTAATAGGCGTCTTTCAGGTTGGTTTGGTGAGGTGTTTTATTTCCCACACGTCACCTTGTCAACCTGAGGAATAACACGAGCACGCTTGGAGAACATCCTTATTCCGTCAACGCTGCGAATGGCACAGGGGAACTTAACTCTTTTTAATATAGCTGGTGTTAACATCCACAACAAAACCGTCTCATTGTACGTTGATTTGTTTTGCACACCAGAGATAAACATTCATAGCGTCTCACTGGTGCTTGAAACGTTCAGGAAATGTTCAGCTTCATTTCTTTGGAGTTGCCACTCAAATGCTTTTTTTTTTGCTACCGGACCTCTGTTTTTGCTATCATCTGGCAATATCCGGATATCTGTGATCTTCTGCATGAATGTGTTGTCATGGTGGTGTGGTTGAAATGCAGGGCAGTGTGTAAGTACCTAAGCACAGTGATGCTGTGCTCTCTTGACTGAATGCCCTGTTGATTTTGGCTCTGTGAATAGATTCCAGGCCATTCAAGACAGCCAATGGAGTTCTTTTTAGTGGTCACAGTTGCCATCTCAAAATGGTAACAGTAGCCCACATTGTGTTCTGGGATGTGCTGGAAGAAAGCATTGGGGCTCATTTTATTAAGCAGCAGAGAGACTTTTTCATTCTGCGGTGTTAAAGGGTGACTCTTACTAAACCTGTCAAGCATGTGTCTGGGTCACCGAACTAACTGAAAGAAAAATCACTGCTGTGCAAAAACTCCTAATGGTCCTGTAACAAACAAAATATAATGTTCTTTATATGTGACCCTGGACCACAAAACCAGTCATAAGTAGCTTGGGTATATTTGTAGCAATAGCCAAAACTATATTCTATAAGTCAAAATTATAGATTTTATTATGCCAAAAATCATTAGGATATTAAATAAAAATCATTCCATTAATGCATTTTGTAAATTTCCTACCATGAATATATCAAAACTTTTTTTTTCACTAATCTATAGCTTTAAATGTGATTTTCCTCAAATTACATAAACGAATACATTGGCGAATATATAATTCTTATATAGTATAAATCTTTGTTATACACAACATTTATATTAAAGGAATAGTTTACCCAAAAATAAAATTTACGGTATATTCACAATATACCGTATACAAGCCATTCTAGAGTTTTTAAAAAATGTATCCTGGCACTTCCATGCTTGGTAATGCTTGTGGATAGCGGCCATTATTTGAAGCTCCGTAAATCGTATATCCGTTGTGAATCTTTACGCCTTCGGGGGGTTATCACAATATCCTCCGAAGCAGATTGATTGTTTTTTGAAACAAAAATATTTATAGTTTTTTTAAAATAATGTGCATAACTGACTTTATATAAATAACTGTGTTATTTTCTGCGAGAACTCCGAGTTCTGCCTTTTTTGCTGGCTTACGTCATATGCCGTACGTCGAGTCAGAAGTCAGCCAAGAAGCCGAAACTCGGCGCTCACAGGAAAAAAAGATATTTAATAAGGTAAGATATTTAATTTATAATTTGAAAACTAGAAATATTTTTGTTGCAAAAACCCATCATCAGAGGACATTTGATGAGCCTCACAGGGGGGTAAAGGTTAGTTTCACAACAGATATATCTGATTTATGGAGCTTTAAAATAATGGCCACTATCCACGACCATTACCAAGCTTGGACGAGCCAGGATTTTTTTTTTTTTNGTGAGTGAAATATTCTGTCATTTTCAGTTTTGGGTGAACTATTCCTTTAATTATGATTGTTATTGGACTCTCAAAAACAACTCTAATACAAGTTTTCATATAAATCAGCTTAAAGGAAATATAAAACATATTACCATGATAACCACAGTAACAAACATAGTAACACATATTACTGTTTTTTTTTTTTTATTTGGAATTAAATATTTTCCAGACATTCTTTCCTGAGACACTTTACTAGTTTTTAACTGGAGAAAATAAAATTGAATTTTCACTCCTCAAGATTTTACTTTATGTGTGCTCAATACAGAATAATGTGATGTCGTCAAATAACCTATTAAAGAATTATCTGCTGGTATGACTATGAGCTTCCCATCAATAATACAGGAAATCCTTGTGAATTGTTCATTACATTGCTGCCTATTGCCTGATTCTATTGCCTGAAGTTGATCTTAGATTAATACTTTAACCCTTTTTGAATTTTTATTACTTGCCGTGTGTCTTTATAATTGACAAATGTGTTATACTTTCATGCTGTATCCTCAGGCTCTCATTTCATACTCAAAAGTGTAAAACCTATTGCAGAAACAAATGGAAATGGTGTAATGAAACCCACTAGATGATTCTCACAAGGTTTTTCATGGTGTCAGGATGTCAGTAAAGATTTGGAGCTTTACCTAAACTGCCTGCTCTGCCCCAAACCTCTCCATAAATGCAGCAGGACCTTTTATTTATTATATCATAGATGCTGTTTTCATACTCTTCTTTTCCTTGCTAGTTAACTGTATAATAGCACTCAGATTGCTTTTTTTGGAAAGGCAACAGCATGGATTTATCTTCTGATTTGTGTCACAACTGCATCTGGTCAAGTACTTCAATGAATAGTTCAATAAACATTAACATTTACTAAAATAATTCTCATCCTCAAGCCATACATGATGTAGATGAGTTTGTTTCTTCATCGAAACGAATTTAGCATCACTTGCTCATTGATGAATCTTCTGCGATGAATATGTGCCATCAGAATGAGAATCTGAACAGCTGATAAAAGTACAACTCAAGCACAACTTAATTGTACTCCATCAATTAACGTCTTATAAAGCAAAAACAAATCTATCTTTAACATGTTTTTAACTTTAAACCATTGCTTAAAATACAATTTCTCTATCCATAACATTGCTTTTATCAGAGAAAAAGTCCCCTAATTAAATCAAAATAGAAATATGCACAGCTCAAGCACCATTTACAAGTGAATACAGTTAAAATGTTCTAAACATATTTGACAGTGGATTTTGATGTGAGAGGATAATAGGGGATGGATTTTTTTTTTCCGAAGAAGTGTTATTACGGTTTATGTAGTTGTATTTGACCAGACAAATGACTTTATAATGGCGTTGTTTCTTACAAATAAGCATCTTTTCACTTTCACAAGACTAATTGATGAGTTGATTGATTGACCGGAGCTATGTGGATTACTATGGTGTTTTTATCAGCTGTTTGACCTTCATTCTGATGGCACCCACGCACTGAAATCCATTGGTGAGCGAATGATGCAATGCATCCAAATACATTTCTCCAAATCTGTTCTGATGGAGAAGCAAACCCATCGACCCATCTTCCTTTTTCTGTAAATGTTTGTTTTTTAATGTCATTCTTTCACAGATTTTATTGCTTTCGTGGAGCAATTTACAGAAAATTCAGTTAAAATAATCCATGTGTACATAATAAAATGGTCTTGTCCAGTGAAAGAAACTCATATGGAAAAAGGTAATCTTTAATCACTTTAATCACAACTTTAATATTGTTTCTCATTACCGCTGTTGCTACAACCAGCCTTGAGGTATACGGGAAACCTTTAACACACAAGGAAAAGAAAAACAGCCAACATCAAACAGTTTAAGCTGTCGGCAACCATGTTTCTAGCTTGAAGCCATAAGTTCAGAGTTGCTATGGTTTTTAAGAAAATTACTCCCACATTTAAGTGCAGCTGCCACTTACCTCACATATTCATATGATAATTAGAGGGATAGTTTATTGCTACTGAAGCTTGGACTTTGCCATTTTTTTTCCTTCATACAAATTCACTGGATGGTGGTTATTCTGAAATTGAGGTGCCTCTTTAAATACAGATGACCAGCACTAGAATGGTCCTGTGACTATTATGTGAGCCTTTATATTTTAACATTTACAATATTGAGCAATTAAGCAGATTTAATGAAAAGTAATAAGGCTAAAGGTTTACTAAAGTGGAGATCTCATTGATTTGTATTACAAGCTATCAGAATTGTATCTTACTTTTCATAAAAAACACCAGCTGCACCAAATTATATATGTTCAGTTTGTGTTTTTATCCTTGAATATGAGCTCCATATTCTCCTATAGCAAAGCCAGATGTGTCAAATATGATGCTATGAACACTTGACTTAATGTGTAAATAACACTGTTTTTGTGAATTATTAATTTAGATGATATCACCCTTTGCAATATCTGTGAAACATCTTACGAGTGTTAGACTTGTATATTCTGATCAATTACTGAACACAGATAGCGGCTGATAGCTCATACTAACAGCAGGGGTTGATATCATGTGTCTAGCCATGGATGCTCATACTTAACAGAGAGAGGACAGTGTCCACCAAACATTTATGTTGCCTCCCCTGCTGTATTTGCCCATGCTTCTGAGATGACTTACACAGCTGCAGAGGAGTTGTAATGGAGTTATTCGGATGCCACTGAGTAAGACGAGTCCTTGGACCTTTCTCTCCATTAGGAGATGCTAATGTTAGAGGTTTGAGAAATGACCCGCACGTATATTTTTGGCCTGTACCGCTCAGTTTTAAACCATTCGGTGTGCAGACGTCGGCATGAGTGCGTGGGATGCATACAAATGAAGGAGAAGTGTGTATTCACACACACACATCAACAGCCCACACACTCTTGAGACACACTAACATATGGACCCTTATTCTGGGCTGTGTGGGCCGAGCATCAATCCTCCACTGACCATAGAGAGAATGACACTGTATGGCTGCTGGCCTGTTTTAGTGAGGGTCTCTGATTTTGTGATTTGCTCTTGAACTAAATTGCACAGTATGGGACCTTAAATGCACTTTCAACACAAATAAATGAGGTTAATTACCTTGTTACCAAGGCTAGCCATTTGATTGCCAAATTACACAGTGTTCTTGTAAAAACAACATATTTGTCCACCCTGGGCAGCACCCTGCACAATTCTGTGAGTAGAATGTTTTCATGCCTAACTGCATTATTCATGCAGAAACATAATTTGAATTTGTCTGTCATTTGCAGATATTGCCTTCATTACTTGGCTCAGTTCTGTGTTTGAAAGCTGGCTGATTAAGACATTTCTAATCTCTGTCAGAAGCTCTCCACATGGATCACTCACAATTACTGTGATTTTGCCAAGTAGGACATGTTCCTGGATCAACATCTTTATCGGTCCTTAAACAGCTTTCCTAGAGAGCAACAAAGATGTTTAAATTATGCTAGGTGTTATTTGTGTGCGTGTGTATGCATGTATGTATCAGGGCTGTGCAAGTTAGCACGTTATTATCTCATTAATTAATTAACGTTGACAATTATTTTATTGTGCATTAACACAGGGTTTATTGTTATTATTAATTTGAAAGACCGTTGAACGCTGGCTCTGAATACACACAGAAAAACCATGGGTCACAGGAGGGGTAAAAACAGCTTAAGTTTTGTATTTAATTTGATTAAATTAATGTTTAAGTTGAGATTTGAAAGAAATATTTTAACTTCTACTAGGCTATGTAAGAGGGATACTGCGTAAATAAAAGAAAGAAAGTGTTATTGAACTTTTGTTCATATAGCAGTACTTTTAAATAAAAAAAGAAGTGCTCAATACACTACTTTTGAATTCATTTGAATCATGCAATTACTCTTGATTACAAATTGTAATAACGTAATCATAATATTTATATATGTATGTGGTGAGTATTGCATAAATGTTATGTATATGCAGATACCCACTAAGGTCAGGAACATTCAGTAAATTTATGCAATTATAATTTTTTAGATATATTAGGGGTGTCACGATACATGTACGATACACGGTAAAGATGACTGTCGGCCTTACAACGAACACAGGCAATTCCCCCCTACCAGTCCAGAAGAGTAACACACAGCAATGCCACGCTGTTTGATAACCAGCAGAAGAACGCATTTTGAACGCATCTCTCAGATAGACTGACAAAGGTGTATACTTTAAAAACTTGCAAACTCAACTGTTTGCAAAATGTGCAGGTATATCCTACCTCTCTCTTTCGGTACAAATCCAAATATTCCATATTATTTTTATATTTGTGATGTAATTGCATCTGAATGCTGAACTATTATTTTTTATGTAATTAAAGGCTTTGCGCTTCAGTCGCATTCCAATGGTGACACAGGGGCAGACACGCTTATGTTTGCTTCACTGTATTTTATTTTGATAAAGTACCAACTGCCCTGTCCAGTTAGCAGTGTTGGAAGTGATATGTGTGTGTGTGTGTGTGTGTGTGTGTGCGCGCACGCCAGCGAGATCACTTCAGCTGTATCCTTACAAGCAGAATCAACTTTAAACACTTAATAAACTGTCCTAAACTGTCTTAATAATAATGCATCACTGTATAAAGATCTGCTTTTATTTGCGTACAAAACATGCTTTTATAAAATATAAAACTGATAAGATGCTTTCTGTCAAAATATTAATAAATTAAGACAAAAATTAAGACAATTTTTTTGCTTTTTTGAAACATTCATAATGTGACATTGAAAAATAGGACGTAGCATCTGCATTTCACTAGCACAAGCAGTAGAACATGTGCTGATACACCAAAGTAATGGGTTTGATTCCCAAGGAATGTGTTAACTGTTAAACAAAGAAAGAAAGAATATATACACCTTAAAAATGCAATGCATAATGCTTGCATACAATGCATAACTCAATAGAAAAAAGAGTCTACCAAATGCAAAACAGTAAATAGTATCCAACGCCTGAGCTTAGCATTGCTCTCTTCGTGTGTTCTCTCTGAAGATCAAACGTAGCAGAGATGCAAAGGGATGCACAGGATCACGGCATCAGGAGATTGAGCTCTCTCTCCTGGGCAATCGAACCGCTTCCCTACGCTGTTACAGTCAGTACTAGCTGACACTTCATGTGAAAGATGTCCATTGCATGGGAGAGGAAACAATGCGGGGGAATTAATCAGGCTGTGAGGGATTCACTGATCCATCTACGGCAGCTAGAGTTTAAACAGCCAGAAGCATAGCTGAGGAAGGGATAAACATCTGAAAGTGCAAGCCTAGGCCTATCTGAAGAGAGATATACTGCTGTGGCTGAGCCACGGCTTCATCCATTAGCTCGGCCGGTGCGTCCAAGCCGAGTTGCTGAGATAATTAATTTGCAAACTTTTCCAAACCGGTTTCCATTGCAGTGCATCTAATCTGTGTGCTGTACAGCTTTATAACGGAGAGACAGCATGTCATGTGTGGAACCTGATAAAACACTCCTGTGAGAAAAAGCTGATGGCTTTATAGGTAGCACCCAGTCACAATTTTGAGAACTTGATATGTAGCTCCACAATTATTTGAGACTTAACTTGGACTTTATCACCGTTTCCCTCGAATTGACTCCGACTCGACCTGTTGACCTGAGACAAATCGCTTTTTCGGCAAGTAAGCTTCATCTTTTCTTCGTTTAAATGGATCCAGTGTGTAGTGATTTGTGGAGAGAGCTTCAAATGTGTTTGGTTAAAAAATCCGATCAGCCTGTGATGTCATTGAATGCAACTCTTTGCCATCCGCCTGTGTGAAGATAAGAACGTTAATCATGTCTGGACCTGTTTGATAGCAACCACTGTAGCTGATTTAGCGACTTTGATCACTAGATCAAGTAACTGTTCAGGCCCCTAGTGAATAACATTTCTAAAAAAAAAAAAACACTAGTGGCATTTATGATGACATGCTGTCTGGCTTCAACAATGGCTGTTTTTCTATATTTAGTTTGTTGCTAAAAATGGTCTTTTTTCAGTTAGTAGAAGTTTTAAACAAAGTAATAAGCTGCAAGAGGCCAGTAGCAGTGCTTTTACTTTGATGCTATGCTGATAGAGCTATAGATTATTTACTTATTTATAGAATTTGGGTTAGGTTTAGGTATATGTGCTAATAGCAGCATTCTTGGTAAAAAACTACACTACCCATAATCCTAAGGAGAGATCCACCAATCACGGAAGCATTTTTATCAATGACTGCAAATAGTTGATGTTCCCACATGTTCCAATAACATTTTTAATTCAAATACATTGTTTGCACTGCTATCTACATTTAGTAGCTCATCCCCATTACATATATTAGTGTAGATTTTATTTTATTTCTAAGCGCTAGCCCTAAAAGTCAGTTTTAAAGTCAGATGACCTGGCCAAATAAAGTCACATGATTTTTAAACATGACTAATAGTGAAAACATTAAATTACATAAAATTTGCAATACACAAATATATAAAATCTTACAAAAGCACATTGCAGAAAAAGTTTGATGTATAATCCAGTCATGTTTGTACCATGAATCTAACTTGAAGTAAGTTATCAAAACATGCTTGTACGCATTTGTTTCAAGGATTTCTATGTCTTGTGAGTGCACTTAAAAGACTAGAGGGAAAAGGAATCTCAGGCCCATTTCAGAGGGTGTGTCAGGGAAAAGGGTCTCAGAGGGACCATGGCTTTTATTGAGAGACTCTTTTTGATGTATGATTCCACTTTGGACTAAACACACTCAAAAGTCAGGGGGATGCAACATCATTCCTGTGGGATGCCCTGTTCTCTAAGCAGCAAGAAAAAAAAATCTATCTATCTAAAATAAGAAATTCTAAACCTTTCAGAAGGCAGCTATTTTTACTTAATTCTCCTAAAAAATGTTACTTAATATGTTAGGTGGTGACCGTACAATTTGGCATAAAAGGTTATAAAAAGATTTTTCATATTCTGTGACAGTTAATTCAAGATAATGTTAACAGTACAGCTTCATTAGTCCTGATTTCTGCCAACACTTGCTCTACTGGTAGCAGGTAAGGGAAAATAGAATCCATCCATTTTAACTCACATATAAAACATAATCCATGTGTCTTGCACCTACACGCAGTAGTGAAACCATGTGATATAAAATCTTTAAAAATAGACGAGAACTCTAAATAACCCATGGATCAGTCTGAGCTTTATTTTTTACGTTATGTCATTTTAGCTGACTCTGAATAGCATGCATAGAAACTTTCATTCACTGTACTCTTCAGTTTTACTTTTTACTACCGCATTTTCAGTTCATTTACATTTGCTTGTCATTAATTTACATATTAATGTTAACAAATAACCTTGTTGTATAAACTATTAAATGTAATGTAGCGCATATTTGTCAGTCATCCATAAATCAAGATTGAGACTTATATCATAATAATACCCATACATTCAATGTATTAAAAATACCCAGTAGCAAGGTTTATATATTGATCAGCAATAAATTAAGTTTAATATATGTAAAGCAGTTTTTCCTTGAATTTTGCTAGCTACGTATAATCCATGCTTATGGTTTTCAACCGATTTTGGTTTTCGTAATCAACAAATTAATTTTGATTTTATATATGTGTTAAATACCGCATGGTTCCACCAATCAGCAAAATCCTCCACGGCATCAACATAGAACGGCTACATTGCTAATCTTAACATCCAAACACGTACCACTGCATTTAGCCATAATAAGAGCGGGAAAGATGAGCTCTGTCAAATAAGTGAAAGTGACAGCAAACACAAAAACAGTATAAATAAAATCAGCAAACAGTTCAACAATCATTATCGCAGCATAATTTATTCATGCCGCAGTGCACTGCTGGGAACTCCGGTACCGCATGCATTTGCACGGTTTGTGGATATCATCGTATTATTATCCACAAATTGCACACCTTGCTCAAATATCTTCATACTTGACAGCAAGACAATAATGAAAAAGCATACTTAATGACTATTTGAGACTGTCATGCTTGCTATGTAATGTTTGCATGGCAGAAATGGGGTACGTCAAGGCATAAGGCTTGTCATACTGTCTTATGAATAATATGGCGAAGGAAAGAAAAACTGACAGCATACTGATAAGATACAGCTTGAATGTATTGTAAGTCACTTTGGATAAAAGCATCCGTCAAATGAGTAAATGTAATGTATGTCAAGATGTAAATCTATTACACTGCAAAATATCTGTAGCATTCAAAATCATCCATTTAACTTGTCACATGAAAACAATTTTAATTAGATTTTCTTCAGATATAAGCAAGTTCTATGCAATCTAGAATGTATATAATGCAATAAACACATCACTGTTGGTTGTTACTTAAATTGCTGTATTTTTTTAAAGTGTGATCGTTTGCGTAGTGCTTTCTCTTAAAGAGAAAGAAATCTGTTTCAGTGGTTTTTATGTCCAAACTTTGCACTTTGCACCTGAACTTAAACAGGACTCAAACTTCTTTTTGTTGTCATGATATGTTGTCTCAGATTACATTACGGTCCCATTGGTGTTTTAGGAAGTATGAATGAATTAATATTTCATGATATTTTTTTACTACATAGGTGGATTATTCTAAAACTTCTGTTCATTTTATTTTTTTATTTTTTTATTTTTTAAACCCTCAAGCCCTCACCCTTTTATTTTGAAGAAAAAAAAAAATAAAATTCTGTGAAGGCTTATGAACGCGTGCCATTAGAGATCTAGTGAAATTCTGTAATTATCTCATTGTGTACGCCAAAATTTAGGAAGTTATGCAAAACTAGTGAGCGTTATATTCCCAAATGCATGTTAAACTGCAGAGATGTGAAAAAGCTGAAAACATCAGATCATGAGCTGACCGTGTGGGCAAAGTTAAGCTTTGAAACAAGGCACAAATATAAACCTATTGAATTAAATCACAGCCTTCTGCGATTTGATAAGGGCACTAAGCCATATCTCGCTCTCAATTTTAGTTTACTTGACAGATACTTTGCCAAAGCAATGGAGCAAAGCACAATGTTAGAGACCTTTTATGCTACTACAAGAAGTGTAACAGGCTGCCACAGTCTAGGCAATTAATGAAAAACACTGCAGGTTTTATACCAGTGGGGCCCATTTCCATAGTCTGACCTAGGGCCCTACAAATCCAGGCAGCGCAAAATAGCAGCCTTTTGATAGAGTCACAGCGTTCAAATTTATCAAATTTAGTCAGTTACTTATGATTTACTTATCCCTGCAGGACACAGTAGTGTTTACACAACACACATCAAACAAACTGTATTTTTCTTGTGGCAGATGATTCAGCAAATGCACATCAATAGGCGTCACAATTTATTTATTACACTGAAAGGTCACCACGATGGTTTGCAGCTCACTCTCAAGTGAAACGCTTCATACAATAGATGTGATTTCTTTATAGTTTTGTAAGTATGCTTCATCCTGATATATAAAAGCACAGTTATTCTTTAAATCTGCGGTAGTTTCACTGAACCTGTTGATTTGAGGGCGATTTCTAGTGTTTGGTTTAAGCGTGTTTGTTCACTAATTTCTTCTGGATTCAAGTAATCCTCTTGAACGGGCTCATTCAAAAAACAAAAAAAAGTTGGATACCAATACCTTTATGAAACAAACGGCTGATAAGATTTCCAGACATCTTGATTTAATTCAGACCACTTTTGGAAGGAACAACAACATCTTGACAAATGTTCCTACCATCTGTGATCTGAGGAAATCGTTGTACTTTTTTTTAACGTTCTACCGATTTCTGAGTACCGACTGGCCAGGTTTATGGTGATGTCACATGTGACCTTTGTTTCTATGATTTCATACTGTGACGGACACATGAATCATTCACACTGCTCTCAGGTCAGCGAACTCTGGCTCAACATGGAACTGTTAAAACACTGCATGAGACTAATGAGACATTTAATCACATCAGCCTAACAGTATATTTGGAAAATTCATCATGTGAAAAGCCACACTGTAACCTGCGGAGTTGTTGTTATAGTACTATGCCCTTTCGTACCACCCTGATTTGGAATATTTAGTCACCCACGTTAAGGCTCCTGCTGCTAAGCTAATTAGCAATGATAGATAGCTTTCCCGCAAGGGATGTGCATTTATAATATCGGAGTCTGGTGAGTCGTATTTACTAGGTTCTCTGCTATTAAACTCATCGCATGACTTGGCTAGTTTTGGGCTGAAGGCGGAGGCTGAAGAAAAAATGATAAATGATTCCTATTAGGATCACACATGAGTTTTTGTAATTGTGACAGAATTTGCTGTGCGTAGTATTATTTGTTGTTATCCAGTTATCGTTATTTAATCGTGCAGTTGGTGTCAGTAAAAATACCTAACCAGTAAATATATTAATATAACATGTATACATTATTTACTACTATATAT
>NC_056710.1:3064678-3067053 GCF_018831695.1 Puntigrus tetrazona | reverse complement strand
CCCCCCCCCCACCCCAAAAAAAACCCCCAAAAAAACAAAAATGGCTCAATGTGTGTATTGCTTTTTAGGGGAAAAATGGTAATTATAGGGTTCTTGATGTTGCACAGATGGACTATCGTTTTCCTTCCGATAGTGCAAGGCCCGTAATGTCTTTAAAGATGCCAATTCCAACAGGATTATGGGATTTTGTAGGGGTTGATGTTTGTGGTCTGGTAATCTTTTAAGCTGCTTCAGTGGACATGCCACCTTACACACATACAGTTCATACACACACTCTTACATACACCCACACTTTCTGAACACACACACTGTTATCATTCTCTATTCTGCATTCAGTCTTAAATTCGTGGCTGCAATCACAGACTGCTGGACTGGCCGTAAAGGCCACGGTTTCCTTATCAAACCACAAACAGCACCCTGCTGAGTGGAAACCCATCCACAACACCTTGAGCGTCTCTTTCTCTGCTCACAAAAACCAATGAAAACATCTGTCCGTCAGTGTGAAATCACCCTGGCGGCGTGACTTATGTAATTTCTAGTAAGACAATCACCCACCGTCCGTCTCTATTGCAGTATCGTTAATGTTATGACACAGGGCCTTTTCAAATCAATGACACAGAGACTCTGGAGGTGCGCTGTGAGGCGTGGATTAATTAATTTCATTTGGCCGAGTGTTAATGCCTGATTGTGAATTATCCCTGCATTCTGATTTGAGCTCTCCTTGAGATAATTTTTTAAATCCTGTTTGGTGATAAAGGTCTGTAATCTGCATGACAAATGCATTTTTAAATGCGTTATATCAACGTTGCGGAGACGCACAATATTCAAATCCCAAAATCAGGGATTACGAAGAATAGTGCCGTTCACCCTGTACATAAACCGTGCCTCTATAATTGAGTATTAGTCCATAATACGGCATAATCTGTGTAAGAAGCTATGTGTGGATTTAGAGAGAGAGAGAGAGAGAGAGGGAGGAGAGTTGTGGCAGAGTTATTATTACACTGAATTCTAATCTAATTCTACTCGCACTGTTGTGATGCATGTTAGTGTTGTTCCATCTTGCTTCTATGATTGGCCGAGAAGCATCTGTTGAATGTAGATAGAAAACCTGCATTAAAGAAATTGTTCTTTCGTTGTATGAATGAAAACATTGTTTTTCAAAATATCTTGGTGTTCCACAGCAGAAAGAATGTTTTACGGGTTTGGAACCAGATGAGGGTTTAGTAAAAGATGACAGACATGATTTTTAGGTGAACTATTCCTTTGTTTTGCGGTTGTCTTCACCAAGATGCGTGAGGATGGACCACTGAACAGAGCCTGCCAGTGTGAATTTCCACATCAGATGGTTTAATGGCTATTCTCATATGATATATAGGTTTCCTGTGGCGTGTTTTGCTGTGCCCTGCAGCTTATGGCTGTTTCTTTTTCTCTGAATTTGCGGATGTTGTGTAGCTGACCGATGGGGTTGTGACTGTTTTGCCGTTGTCTATCAGCTGTATCTTGACAATGTTGAAGTTTCTTATTCCTCACTTATTCTTTCTACCACAATCAGTCTTGTCATCTTTCTTTTTTCTGGATTTATCTAAGGAAATGTAGTTCTGTGATGTGAATCAGCAGATGCGTTTATCTATCAGACTTTTCACACCTATGTTCCTCCATAGCTCTATTATATACACACAGACAGTTTAAAGATTAAAAAAGCATTNGTAAGATATTACTTTTCTAAGCACCATTCTGTGTTTTCTCTGTCAAATTAGATGAATGGTGAGTTCAGGTCTTAAAGGGATAGGTCACCTAAAAATTGTACAGTAATTTTGTCATTATTTACTCACTTATTTCATTCCTAACTTGTGAAATTTTCTTTCTTTTTTTTGAAAGATGAACATGAAAGAATATATTTTGAATAATATGGGTAATCAAACAGTTGCTGGTAGGCATTGATTTCCATTGATTTTTTTCCACTGGCCACATCAACCATTTGGTTACCTGCAATTACCAAAATTCTTTTTTTTTGCTTAACAGAAGAAAGAAAGTCATACAGGAATCATTTGAGGCTTAGTAAATTGACAATTTTTCATTTTTGGTTGAACTATGCCAACTATCTACCATTGAAAATGGATGGAACTCTGTACAGTCTAACATATTTGTGGGTGTTTTAATGTTTTCATCAGGTTTGTAAATCCATAAATTCACTTGATTTTCAGAACTTGCATCTTGTTTATACTATTGTAAACCACACAGAGCTGCTGCTTGTTTGAGCTTTTCAGTTGTTTGTGTCTAAAGTTGTGGCTTAGTTTTTTAATTTAAAGGATGTTTGGGTGAACCTAAATGTTAAAGAACATAATTTTGGACTGTGTTTAACAGTCTACATGTAA
>NC_056710.1:3051945-3064585 GCF_018831695.1 Puntigrus tetrazona | reverse complement strand
AAAAAAAAAAATCTGTGTGTTTCCTCTAATTTTCATTTGGATTTATAATCCATTGATCTACCTACTTCTTTAGAGAACTGTGCTTTAAAACCTTTGCCAATCTGAATCCAGGCTTTGCTGAAATAAATCTAGCACGCAGCATCTCTGGGGAAACGAGGACAAACAGTTATTGAATGAAAGTTACAGAAATGACTGGGTTATGTTTTTTTTTTTTACTTGGAAATAATTCCACCTCCATTAGCTGCTCTCTGTACAATGGGCATGGTGCATTTTCAATGCTGTTTTGGTTTTATTAATAATTGATTTTCCAGCTTTTGCAGTTGTAAAACTTTTTGTGCTGTCACAGACAAAATTAATTTGCAGTCCCCCTTTCTGGAATCTATGATAAAATATTCATTACAGTGCTAATAAATACAACAAAGTACCCTAACTACTTTTGATTTGTATAAATATGAGAAAATGATTGGAAATAACGGCATAAATGAAGAATGAAGGAAGTGTTTTTGACATATACCTCTTTTCCAAGATGCATAAATGGAATGATTTTCTGCTGTAGTCATATACTACGGGGGGGAACAATCCTCCAGCGAACAAAGCTGAGAATGGTACTATTTTTCTATGTCACAATGCGCTTTTTAAATAGGAACATTGTCAGATATGTACCCTGGAAAATGTCATATCTCATTAATTATATATGTCCACTTTAACTGAATTTCCTTGAGAAATTGTTACACTGGTGTTGAACAGAAGCAATAAATTAGCAGCATATGGCAATGCACTGAAGAGAATTACTTTTGCCCTGTGAAATCTGGACACATTATCGCACCTGTTCTCTGCGGGATCGCCCTGACATTTGCCACATTAATTGCTGCTGGTTGATGAAAATGGACCATAAGTTCTGTAATGGTTAATGTGCTTAACTGTTGTAAAGTAGTACCTATGACACCTGGACGATTTCATTTCTCTAGCCTAAACGTGTTCCGTTTTTTTTTCTCCCCTTTTTCTTTCCAGCCTGTGAGCTCATGAATCAGGGGATACTGGCTTTGGTGTCGTCGACGGGATGTGCTGCAGCAAATGCGCTGCAGTCTCTCACGGATGCCATGCACATTCCTCACCTGTTCATTCAGAGGAACGGAGACGGTACGCCCCGCGCCGAGTGCCAACTCAATCCCAGCCCTGACGGAGAGCGCTACACGCTGGCCGCCCGCCCTCCCGTGCGTCTGAATGATGTCATGATCACGCTCGTCTCTGAGCTCCGCTGGCACAAGTTCATCGTTTTCTATGACAGCGAGTACGGTGAGTGGCCCAACTCCAGTTGAAAGGGCAGGAGGGACACTGATGTAAAAGGAGACAGCTTTGTGACATGCGCTAGAATTCACAATTCGTCATGATATTTTGGTGCATAATTTCGGAGGACTTTTCAAAGCAAAAAAAAATAAAAAATGCTGTCCATAAGAAGGGCTTCAAAAAATCCTTCATTGTACAAAGAAATCAGCTCTAAAGTTAAAATTTGATGTGAGCAGCTGGACTCTGGCAAACTAAAAGGCAAACTGTCAGTTGTTAACTAGCTTCAGCATTGTAGTGTTTTGAAAAGCATAAAACTTTCAGGATATATAAAATGTGGACTTGGATAACCTTCTGAATCTTTTTTTGAGGCAGTGATGTTCAGCTCCATGGAAACTGAGTTTAACTGTCAATCCAGAATTGTGTCAGACGTCTGCTATAATATTAACCTGACCTCTCTCCAAATGTAACCAAGACCGATTGCTACTTTTTGCCTTTACCTTTTACCTTTACCTTTAACCGTGCATCCTAAACTTAAAAAAAAAAAGTGTAGCCTGATTGTTTTTGAAGTTTGAAGTCAATATTTTTAATAGACCACAATTTTTTTTTTAAATGAATTAAATGTGAATGAATCATTAAAAAAATATTTTTTTTCAGTATTGGCAATAATAAAAAATGCTTCATTATATTGATTTCCGAAGGATTGTGTGGCACTAAAGACTGTCTGACAATTTAGTTGTGTCATTGCAGGAAGAAATTACAAAAAAAGACAATGGTTATTTTAGATACATCAAATATTGGACAATATTATAGTTTTTACTGTATTTCATATCAAATAATTGCATCCATGATCAATGTAAGAAACAGCTTTAAAAAACATAAAATCATTTTCAAATCGGAGTGTAAATGGAAAACATGTAGGAAACATTTTAATTCAAACCAGCAGATAAACAGTAAAAAAATCCCTTAATACCTAAGACTGTCCCCCCCGGGATTTCACCCCTCTAGCTCATTTCTGTTCGTGTAGATTGAGGATGATGCGGTCTTGGTTTTGTCTAAATCTTAGCCTGCTTCCGGGATGATTCCTGGCTTGAAGCACCTTAGCTGATAATCGTTCTTCTCTGTTCTCTCTGGCAATAAAATGTATCTATAGGTTTGAGTGTTCCTGGAATCTGCTGACAGGAGTGTTTCTGCGTTATATGCTGTTTACATTAATAAGGTCTTTAGTTCTGCAGCTTTAACTGTAAGTGTGGGGTGTATTGTTTTCAGAAAACAACACAATAAATTTTAAGATCTTGTTGGAGAAGGTCAAGCATAAAGCTCCCTCATAAAAATTAGTTGTACTTACTACTGACACCAATTAACACTTAAACTGTGAGAGTCTCCTCTACAGTGCTGTAGGCTCTGTAACAATTAATTTTAACAAAGGATTTTTTTGACTTATTTAACTAGTCTTTTTAAGGGATAGTTCACCCAAAAATGATGTGTCCTCAGACTTGTGTTGTTTACAAATCTGCGTAACTTTGCACAACAGACTTTTGAGTCTTGGTTGATTAATTCTAAATGATTTCTTCAAGGTGTAACAGCTTGCTTAAGGAGAAGATTATCAGTGAAAAATGACTTACTGTATAATTACTTGGAGCATAGCAGATGAGTAAGATGGACTACTTTTTTTTTGCTCTTTTTGTAGGTTGACATCCTTGCTTTTTTCATTGTTGCTGCATGGAAAAATAAATGATGACAGAATTTTTTATTTTTGAGTGAACTAACAAGCACGCAGGCTCAATTTTCTTTTGTTCCCATCTTATCTTCTTAAAATCCCCATTATCCGAAGCAAGTCTCTTTAGCCCATAGCTTTCTCCTGGGGTTGTTTGCTGTGCTAACAGGCTGCCATCACAGATTCAAAGGTCTGGATAAAAAGCGACTCAGATCCATGATGGGCCATTTTAATCCCCCTAGTCAAAGCAGAGCTCCCTTGTGGTCCGCATAGCTGAGATCTGTTTCAGAAAATGCGGCTATTCTGCGCTCGAAATAGCTCAGCATTTATGCTAAGGCTATATGCACTGCTGAATTTGGCTTCAGGCAGATTCTGACAATGGGCTGAGATGAGTCAGACCACCAAACACCCTGGAGCAGGTAACATCCTTCAAACTGTATCACAGAGGTCAGAGGAAAAGCCCCAATCAAGACATAAAACATGATTGATGGCGGTGCAGAGCTCTCAACACTGAGCATGGCACCCTCCTACAGGAGGACAATCACTCTGGATGTGTCTCATGGCCTGAAATACTAGACACACCGATAAGAGGCTTTTTGGCCAGGCTGTAGGTTTTATTTTAACATTGGAAGAGACATCTATCTATCTATCTATCTATCTATCTATCTATCTATCTATCTATCTTTCATCATCTTGTTCTGTCTTTCTGATTTTATATATTGTTCTATCTGTCCATTTTTCTATATTTGTCAATTACACGTTTATTCAATGAATAATATGAAGTACAGTGTAATCAAATGATTAAACGTAAATGTTTCCTTTAGACAAGTGATTCAACAAGTGGTTCACCCAGCTATTAACCGAGTTAAAAAACGACTGCTTAAGGCAATGTAATGGACAACATTGAGTAGGCGTTTTACAAATAAAAACATGATTCTCAGTGCTTATTTAGCAATCAGTCATAACTGCTATGGCTTGACAAAACAGGCATAGATCTAGTACATTGTGTTCCTTGTGCCCATAACTAAATCTACACCATTGCTTTTAAAGTATGTGTGAACTGGACGTTGATGCTGACTTTATTTCAGTGTAGTGACATATTCTAGCTAAAACAGAATATTGTACAGAGGGGAGGGTTTTTTTGTGTACACATTGTGATGAGTCAGCTGCCTCTCCCCTTATTATCACCATGACCCCATCCTTTACTCACCAGGCTCCTGACGGGAGTGGGTGTGTGTGAGAGGAGGGGCGTGGGATTGGACAGTTCTGCCAGCGTGTGACGAGGCACACCTGAAGTGAATCAGGCCTTGTCTCCGCCGGTGTTAAATGCTGAGCGTGCCTCTCCTCAAGAGACCGTTCTCTTCTGCCCTGCATTCACGATGGTGTCCTCGTGGGTCCAGGAAGGGTGCGTGGAGGGAACCAACGCCGCCCGTTTATTTTGGACACCTTTTTTCCCCTTGGACACTTATTTTGTTAATAAAAAGCCTCTCCGAGGCCTGACTCCACATTCACAGTGTCTGTCGTTTGCTCCCCCCGTCAAAACATCCATCCAATCTCATGTCTCAAATCAAGCTTCTGAGATTCCTGGCAGAAGGACATGGTTCTGCACAGGCCCCTCCCACGATAGTTGATTGACAACTGTCTTACCTTAGACCCACCCTGAATGAGCTGTCATCAGTCCACTATTGTGTCGACTCTGGTGCAAGGGAAGACAAGATGTCTCAGATTTGGAGATTAAGCGTCATTTACTCCCGACATCTGAGCCACTGAATACGCAGAGGATAAACCTTACTTTCATTTTGAATTGAATGGACTGATCCTCAATCCTCTAAATGTGTCTATGTTCACACAAATCATTCATAATCCAGGTTTATCTTGTATAAGGATTTTTAGGAATCAAATCACCTTTCCTCAAAATCTACTAGTTGTTAAGTTTCACAGCTGAAGTTTTCAGTCTGCTCGTCACTTCACGGAAAAGAGAGGCGGGGTCAGCAGAGCTCATTAGCATTAAAGCAACATGGACTAGAATGGTTAGATAAAAACAGATGATTTTGGCAGAGTAAAGAAAGTGTTTTTATGCTATCACTGAGAAATCTCTTTTCTCTATGAGAAAACTGATGGCAACCAATGACAACTTTAAGGATATTCTGGCCCGAGCTGTGAAACTGACATCATCAGAAAAAGGAACGCTATTCCAGAACGGAAGTACATGTTCAGGTTTTGATGAAATATTAGTGCGTTAACTTAAAATGAATTGTTCACATCAAGACTAGCAGTGTGTGCTAGTAAAGTGAATAAAGTCAATTTTGATTTCATGAAGACTTTCAACAAAACCATTATTTCATCAAATATGCCAATGTTCACAGCACATTCTATATTAAAAATAAATGCAATAAATAAAAAGGGTTTAAGTACGTATAAAAAGCAGTGACATTTAAGGGGCAATCCGTAAATGATCTTACATTATGATACCTTGCATGAAAAAGAGAAGATAATTTACTTGAGATAGTCTCAGTTCTGCTCTCATCACTTCTGTTCCACTGGTGCAGGGACACTGGCAGTACAAATTGAAAACCACAGGCTGCGGGTGTGTTAAACATACCCAGAATCTGATCGCAGGGAAAACTGATCCGTGTGAGCTGTTACTCCTGTACAGATGGTGGAAATATCAGAAAAGTAGATCAGCTGTTTAGTGAAATTTGAGAGGGATTGTGTTTGCATGCACCTTGGTTTCATATAAATGTCATATTTGGATCTGTATGCAATTAATAACAGATTCACACTTTGTCTTAAAACGTGATTGCTTCTATGTGAATCAAGTGAGAAGACATTATAACTCTAAACGCATCTAAAGCTCGATCTGAGTTGAGTAAATAGGTTTTTCTCACTTTCTTCCTCCCATTTCTCACCCTTGAGCACTTCGTAAACATCCTCCTCCTTATCACTGATAGATACATTACTGGTGCCTGCAACTTCACTTAAACAATACAGCATAGACCAGGAGTTTATATATCAATATTATCTATTTATATATGTATATAGCCTGCATAAGTGGGAAATAATAACCAATCAGACTGAACAGAACTCTAGGAACTTTATCTTTTTTATATACTATCAATAAAAATACAGAAAGTTACCTCTGTTTGGCTGATTAGTCTGTAATCAATGCCACAACATTGTGAAATGGATTTAGTTGGGAATCAATTTGCAGTGGCATGTATAGTTTGTTATACTATAGCATGGGTTTTCTCTTGGTAAGCTTGATTAAAGCTGTGGACTCTTTTATTGCTAATTTTAAAAATGTTATCACTAATTATGTCTGTTTGAATATTATTGCAGAAACTCATCTCATTATTTGCATCGCTTTACTCAGTTATTCTAGCCAACTGCATTTCAGGCTATTATTTTTAGAAGGACAAGTAAACAGCCTTGAAGAATTGCGGTGAAAAGCGTTTGAAGTTAACATTATCTCTTCACTGGAGTGAACAGAAAAATGAAGGACACTTCTGTAGTAACCTTTCAAACAAATTAATTTTGCTAATTAATCTGGTTTTCAACTAAATTAATAGTTTCCATGATCTAATGGCGTGGAGTATTTGTGTAAATGTATTTAGTTACTAAGTATCTTTTTTTGCCGTTTTACTAAGTATGAACATGTTATATGTGATGAGGCCGAACCCAGCACAACCGTTGAATTTTAATTTTACTAGGATACTAGTGTACTTATGCCATTTCTGACCACTTCCGCTTCACTGAGACTTCGCTGACGACCTTGATTTATTGAAACACAATTAAACACAATTGCTTTCTGCACAAGTGAGCTGTTTTTTTGGTTTTTCCATTTGTATGCCTCCTAGGTCTTGAGCACTAGTGCCACTTGAGCATCTTGAAGTACTCTTTACACCTATGCTAATGAAAGAAGAACGTTTTTGTTTGGTTTAAAATACTTATGACTGTCTTTTATGTTGCCGTCACTCAACTTCTATGCAATGTTAGATTATTCCTAATTTTGGTGTGCGAGTGTCAGTTTCTTGGCAACTGATTCTCCCTTGAGCTGCCTGAAACCCTCTTTTACAGTATGTCTGTGTACGTTCAACCTCCATAAAGCGTGTCAATAAAACATCTTAATGTTGATATCTTTTCATGTTATGCATTTCATAAGCAACATTAAGCTGGCCCACAGGCCTGTGAAAGTTGGTTTTGTAAGCGAGTTCTCAGATTAATTGATGTCTTGGTTTTAGCTGAGAGTGTCCCTTTTTTAGCATGAGTAATGTGCCCTTTTGCATTAGTATAGAGCTGATGGTGTCTTTCACCTACGACCACCTGTTCTGAGAAGTGACTTCATTTGCACTCTCGCATGCACACATGCAATCTGTTGTATAGCTTTTACATTTGCGGTTTTTAAAATGTCCTGGTTTTATGAAAGGCATATGTTTTGTATTTGTCTATATTTGTAATGTGGTCCTCTGGTCAACGTTGTTGAACTGCCACGATTTATGCTGAAGTCTCTCTCTTATGTCATAATACGGGGGTAATAATAGAGTTTGTGTCTTAATTTGCTGCTTTTGCACAAGAGGATGATGAACCTTTCTTAATTGGCTCCCTCTTGAAGACAAGCAGAACCCTTCTGTAAGTGAGATAGAGAGGAACGGCCTCGTTTTACATTCTGCCTGTGTCTTTGGGCAGTTCATGTCACATACAGTTAAATGAGCAGCGGTCTTCAGGACTGTGAAGATTCTGCAATGCTGTCACGTGGGTCCAATCAACAGCATGTCAACCAAACCCCCTTCTCGTTTAATAGGACATAAGTATTCCAAGCCTTTCCAGGAAGACTGTTCCCCATGGCCTTCATGAGCAATACTCACACTCCGGCCCCCGGATCTCAGTACAGCAGGCCGGTGGATTGAGACACAAACAGAATCATAAAAAGAACCCACAGATGAAATGATTTTACCATCTCCTAGCAACTGTCTAGATATCTCTGTAGTGGATCAAATGACGATGTTTCGTAACCCTATGCAGAACCAATTAAAAGCATCTTTTGAAAGGTTGTTTATTATGACCTTTAATGCAAAGACCAAGCATCCTGAGGTCCTTTAATCAAGTCTTGTGAAGATGCATGCATAAAACACTGAACTAATGTATGGTTATTAAGTAACAATTTTGGGGCACTACACGGTCTTTGTTGTTGTGATTTCATGAACTTATTCCTATATCGTGATAGGCATCCACATTAATTTTGGTCAGCAACATTATGCCTAAATCAAACTGTGGGTATTGCATACATGAGCTTGCTTATTTCATCATGGCTGTCGATTTGTTGCACAGCATCATGCTGCTTTAATCAAGACAAAGGTCTAAATTCAACAACAAGCATTGTATTTTATTTTTCGGCCCATTATTTTCAATGCAAAGAAATAAACGGAAGATCGTCAAACTGTTAGTTGTTAGAGCTCCATTGATTCCCTCCAAACCCCCTTCACTCGTGTGTTTTTGCCCAGTGAGACGGCAGCTTGTATATGCCTTTAGATATATAATTACACTCTTTAAGCAAATCCAATTTGTTTCTCAAAAGACTTCTCTCAGCTCTCTTTTTCCACAGATTTCTACATTGTTTGTTTATATATTTCTGAGACTGTCTCCTCAAGAGAGTACGTTTTTTTTCTTCAGTTTGTATCTGTAATAATTGAATTATGATGGTATGGCAAAACTGATCTCTGTGAGATTTTGTGGAAATTGAGGAATTGTGTGTTGGAAATGTCAATGGATCATTCTTAAGTCACACCAAAGGTATCAACATCAAGAAGGGAGCAAAATATGACATTCACTGATTGAATTCGGTGATGTGTAGTAATCAGGGCTTGACATTAACTTTTTTTCTCACCAGCCACTGTGGCTAGTGGTTTTCTAGCAATTTACTAGCCACTCAGCATTTTCACTGACCACAATTGTCTTGTAGGGAAATTACATTTTTACATGATTTAATACTGCACACAAATATTTCCAAGTCATTGGAGACTTATTTTAACTCTTGTATATAAAGTCAAATTTGCAATTATGGGTTTCAGGGAACTTTCCTGGTCGTATCATGTTGCTTAACTAGGCTGTATGTTATAAATATAAAAACTAACGTACATTTTTATTTTTCTTCTGTGTGGAGTTGCATTTATTTTGTTTTGAATTCTTCACAAGATTCACTCACACAGACAAGCTGTGTGAGTCTCATTGGCGTTACCTTGTTGTTATGTTTTGATAATTACCATTTACATGCACTGAATGTAATAAAATCAGAACCATTCTCACCGAAATTTCGGTGCAGTCGTATGTTTTAGTGGGAGTGATTGTGTTACCCACCACAGCTGAAATCCACCCGCGTTTGGCAGGTTGGCGGGTGTTAATGTCAAGCCCTCGTAGTAATCCTAGGTATTCATTTATAAAGCTTGGTTCAGCGTATACTGTAGCTTGTGCATATATTTCCATGTTCACATAGAAACTGATGAGATTTTTGACAAATATAAATTGATTTAAAATCTCTTTAGATGCGTAATGTTTAAATCCTGCGCATATAGCCTATATTAACCTGATTAGGTATTCAAAAGTTTCAAATCCAAGTTTATTCTTCAGTGTGAAGTAACATTAACCATTTACTGGACTTCTGAGCTAACAGCACCAAGGCTTTATCTGTAGAAAGCATGCATTAGTCCTTTTAAACTGTCAAACTTATTTCTGTCAAACTCTTCTACAGAAATAACAGCTGCTTGAAATGATTGTGTGCTACTTCTCAGTGCTAGTGAAGACTGATTGCTTACTGAAGCACCGCTAATGTAACTAAATATAGTGCCACTCAATCTCCCGTAGGTTAAATTTACCTGTTGTAGGGGAGCCAGTGTTGTGTCAACTACAGAAAAATGAATGTTAATTCCCAAAAGTGCAAGAATTTCCCAAAGGTGTGTCAAAGGTATTTACAGTGAAAGTTCAAAAATGTAACTGTTCTTTATTTCTTAACACAAAACACATCAACATAGTGAAGGACAGAAACATTACATAACACACGATCAGTGACAAACGTGTGTTAACTGGTGTTTAATTTGCTCAAAATCAAAAAAATGTATGCATGCATGTTTACAGTCCTATGCCAAAGTAACAGTGCTTTTCATAATAAGAGTCACTAAACACAGAGCCTCACTGTGGCAGAAGTCCTCACAATTTTTGTCAACTTTCTTTTTTTTAATAGCACATGCTTCCTTTCACTTTGTTTCTGTTGGCTAAGGGGATGTTAATTCATCTGTTCGCTGATTAATTTTCTAAATGTTTCATCACGATACATACTGGCTAAATAAAAGCGTACAACAAAGAAGATGAGTTCAAATCATATATTTAAAATCTTTAGGAAAACAGATATTCAAAGAAGGGTAACTTTAAACAAGCTTCCCAGGACAGTTAATACTGGACAATGAATAAAACTGAATGAGACTAATGAGGAGCAGACAGGTGACCGAGATAATTTTTAATAATAATAATTAACTAATAAGCAAATAAACAACAAGAACCTAAAGGAACAAAACAGACAAGGAAAACAGAAGAAAAAAGTCCATAACCATGACAATATGTCTTTGAGTCATAAAAACAATTATGTTTTTTTTTTTCAATTTAATAATTTAGTTTAAAAATGGTATATAAAATTATAAATCTTATTAGTAAAAGTATTTATATATATATATTTGTGTTTGAATGCTAATATGCCGTAAGATGACTTGCAGGCTTTTGGATTAAGTAAATAACAATTTAAATACAAAAAAATAAAATCATAAAAAAAAATTAAAAATAGCTTACTAAGATGATTGCGAATTATGCTGAAAGGGTTTTCATTAGTGTATTTAAACCCACTTGTTTTTCCATTTCTTTGCAAATGCTCAAATGATTAGACTTTTTTGCCGGTTGTTGTTTTGAAAGCACACTGAGGCCGGTGTGGGGCAAGTAATCTGTTTTGATGGTCAGTTGTCATGGAAACAGTTTGATAGCGAATTATGAAGTATATCAAGTACATATGTTCGCACAAAATAATATGGTGTTTGATCATTCTTGATGCCTGGTTAGCTTTCCTGTGTTGTGGCATAACCCTGACAACTGGGTTGTGTGGTTTTCTGAATAAATATATGCCTGAAGCAAAATATAATAATAATAATAATAATAATACTGATCAATTGGGAGATGGTCATTTAATGTACTTAACCATGTGTCTTAGACATAATGTTAAAAAACGTCACTTTGATCTTAGGCTGATGCAGTGGTTGTCTATGGTAATGTCTACTGTGAATGTGGAAATACTATTTTAATAATATATAGTATAAAACTAAGAATATTGAGAGCCTCGTAGCTACTGAAAAACTGATTTAGATTTGTTTACAGAGGAGATAAAGCTGCCGCTAACACCCTGCTATCTGCAGATGGGCTGAACATTTACTGCCCTTCGTAATGCTTTTTATCAGACTACTTTTTACTTTGATAGGTTCTTGAAAGTATCCTGTTTCTTGTGATTTGTTTTTTTTTGTTCATGCAGTGACTACAAGGGGGAAAAAAAAGATAAAATGTGCAAAAAATTTACAGCTCTTCACAACATATTTAGCTGCCTCAATGTCAAGCTATGAATATTTAATTACAGTTCAAAGTGAAGACCATAAATGCACAGAGCCAAGTTGAAATATGCATGCATTTTTATAATTGGTCTATATAGCTAATTAGACCTTGAAACCTCATGCTCACGTCTTGACCCATTTAGGGGACGGTTCTTATGTCCTTTTGGCAAGTAGATGGTTAGAAAGCTCCGTGCCAGACGATTATGCCATCAAAAAGCCACTTCGGTAGACTGAACACGACGTGACTTGACAGCCGTGATGTGCAAAGGGGCAAAAAAACAGGATTCTTTCTTCGAGGCTCCTTTAAATCTACAGAGCGAGAAACAGAATTTTCAAGTTAAATGGATAGTTGATAAAAAAAAATGTAAATCTCTCATCATTTGTTCACTCTCATGTTGTTCCAAACCCATATGACCTTCTTTTTTCTTGTGAAACAAAATTAGATATTTTCACAGATCTTACTATCGCTTTCAACATAATTTCCCTGAATGAAATTTACAATTAGGTTGGACGTTATTCTCTCTGGAAACCTCTGATCTCAAATCTAATATTTAGTCTATATTTGATCTATTTTCATATCGCGTTTCTTCTAAATACAGTTTTTAGAGTCTTGGTTTTTAACTATGATCTATTGGTCTCTTCCAGATGTGCGGGGACTGCGTGGGTTTCTGGACCAGGCGTCTCGAATGGGTTTGGACGTCTCTCTGCAGCAGGTTGACCGGAATGTGACAAAGGTTTTTTCCACTCTGTTCAGCACAATGAGGATGGAGGAGCTGAACCGTTACCGGGACACGCTCAGACGGGCCATCCTGTTGCTCAGTCCCCGGACTGCCCAGGTCTTCATACACCAGGTACGTGTTGTCGTGACAGCATGTGTATGGTTAAATAGTAAAATATCATAATTTCTGAAGGATGTATTTAGATGTCATTCGGAATGAGTAAAGAGTAATAAATATACTTTTTTAAATAATAAAAGGTTTTTTTTATTATATTATATACTGGA
>NC_056710.1:3040942-3051845 GCF_018831695.1 Puntigrus tetrazona | reverse complement strand
ATAGATATGTATATTAATGCCTGAATAGTAACAGTACCTTTTGAAGAAGTGCTGGAGAAATCACCACAGTGACAGCAGTTATTCCTTTTTTTTCCTAAAAGTATAGAGGTCTACGCATATTTTCAGTCCCTCTCCCATAAGATTCTGTCTCGCTCTGGTGCCATAGGCTATTTTTTTCCAATCCCCTCCACACACACACCTCTTCAGTCCTCACCTTGTTGCATTTGTCACAGCAGGCAAAGGAGCTACTTTCCCTTGCTGCCTCCCACAATGGTAAAACATTGAGAATATCCAGCCCTGCACCCGGAAACCGTTTATTTTTTTGCTCAATAGATATGTAACACAAATAACATTCTGTACCTTAAAAACGTTAAATGTATTTGAGTAGCTTTTATCTTATATCGAGCCATTTTCATTATGTAAGAGTAATTTCTTTATCCCACTTCTCAAATGCATCGATATCTTCTCTCCCTCTTCCTTACTCAGCAATTCAAAACTTTGTTGCATAAATTCCTTCTGGATAGTTTTGTTCACACCTAGTATGTATCATGAACACTGGCATGTTAATTCGGTGGTAGGCACAGAGTCAGTTGTTTTGAATCATATT
Organism: Puntigrus tetrazona; assembly: GCF_018831695.1. Classification (NCBI taxonomy): domain Eukaryota; kingdom Metazoa; phylum Chordata; class Actinopteri; order Cypriniformes; family Cyprinidae; genus Puntigrus; species Puntigrus tetrazona. The sequence continues at coordinate 3,051,238 of NC_056710.1, read as the reverse complement.
AGTCTTCACATAATCTACACACATTCCCTCTGAATGTTAAGTGCAGTCTCACCTTTCTTGAAGTTTGACAGCTGGTGACCTCTTAAGGGGAAACTCCTCCATCTGCGTGAAGATGTGGATTTAATTTACAGTTATTTATGTACATTATCAGATGTTCGTTTTTACTGCTTGAGTGCTTTTTTTAATGTAGGCTGTTTTATGAAACACTTTCCCATTGAGTACCCAACAGCTGTGAACTGACTGATTTCTGAGTAATCATTCTGCCTTTATTGCTTGGTCATGTACACTAGTGATTTCAGTTTTCTGAATTGATCAGAACACACCATAAACTCGTGTTTATATGCAATTCTCTCAGCTTTGGCTGACAGATGGAGATAGGGCTCGAGAGTTGAAATCGGAGCCTGAGGTTTTTTTACTGCTGTATCTGTCAGCAGCTCAGACTCGTGTTTGCAAAACAACAGTCTTTTTTGAGTCTGTTTTCTCCCTGTAACTCTTTACAACCTTGAAAAGGGATTTGGTCTTGAGGCTTGCAAAAATCAACATGAAATCAAAATTGACTCTGTTTGATGTTTCTTGTCTCATTTTGCACTATGCATCAGAACACAGCCTTATAAAGTAATCTAAAGTAATTGTAATCTGTTTACAAATCCTTCTCATCTTCCTTTAGCTCAGGGATTGTCAACCAGGGGCCCAGGACCCTTTAGAGGCCTGAGGTCGAAATTGCAGTAAATTAAATAATTCTTAATTGATTAAATAGCTTAAAAAAAGCACATAAATTATTTTCTCTCTTAATAACAATTTTTTTGTTTTAGAGTCTAGGTCTGTATGAGCAACTGTGTGACAAATGATGTCTGTTTACTAATTTAAAGTACCCCTATTATGGATTTTTGGAAATGACTGAATCTAAATGTGCACCGTTTTAAACTTATTGTCTTTAAAAAGAAAGAGTCGACTCTGAATCATTTAAACAATTCTCAAGCCATTTCATGTTGACGTCAACATGAAACATTAGCATATTGTCCACCCACTCGTTTCTCATTGGTCTACATGCGAATTTATTCTTCGCCACTAGGAGCCACGTTTGGAGTGTTAAAAACTCAAAATGAAATCGACCAATCACTGGAGAATTTTGGACCAGTGTTGCCAATTTAGCAACTTTTCAAACCCCCTTGGCAACATTTTTCCAAAAAAAGCAAATAGTGACAAATCTAATGACTTCTTGGACAAACCTTACCAAGTGTCTATGATAGCCTGGTTTTTAGACTCTTGTTTTCCCAGCGTGCACACACCTTTCTCTGCATCTGCTCTATTCAGCGACCAGCTAAATTGAGCAGAGCTTTCAGTTCAATTAGATATTCTGCTGCTTTTAACTCTATTTTACGTGCAAATGTAGCCAAAATCACAGCACAGCCATTGTCTTTATCTTATGTCTATTGGATTTCATTCAAAAAAACTGCTCAATTAGAAATCAGGAATTCAGTTTAGTGTTGTTGAAGGGAGATCTGGTTAGTAGTCATTATTCAATATTCTTATTTTTTTCTGACAACAGGAACTGTAAAATATATCAATAAAAACTGCTATATTGAGAATTTCGCTGTGTCAAAATACATTATGTGAGCACAGAGAGGCAAAATAATATGACATCATCTAGTGACATTTAGCTGCTTTTCAAGCTGGGTTTAGCTACTCTCCAGTGAAAGAAGTTGGCAGCACTGGTTTGGACAAATGAATTGTTGAACAATCGTTTGGGAGTCGTTGAACAAATAAAGTAAAAATAAATGCATATTATAAGAAAATGAAAGTGTTTTTTTTTGACCTTGCATGCATGTCAACATGTTGCTGTTTGGGAATCCCAAAACCAAAATACGAACCTTTCGTAGCCCATAATACAGTAGTGACGCTTTAAAGCATGTTTAAATTAAAAGTTTATCCATTTTTATTACATCTTTTATATTGTTTTTTGTTGGTTAATGACAATACATAAGGATAAAAAACGACTTTGCTTTGCAGTCTTGATGTTTGTTAACAGCAACGTATGGTCTGTAATATCTAATGGAGGTTGGGAGTTTGTGTATGATAAACATCACATCAAGACCTTTGTATTAGAAGAATGCTTTGTATTTGTGTACACTAGATGCATGGGTCTAATTAGTGTCTGACCTAGGTTGAATACCCAGTATCTTATGTTCATGCATGCAAATTCTGATATCCAGAGGCAAAAAATTAGCCAAACATGTCAACACATGACAAGGTAATTAATAAATAAAGGAATAGATTTCCTCACCATTCCCCGAGGATGTCTGTTTTTCTTTGTGAAGCATTAAATACGTTGATCTCACATTCTTAATTCATGTGATAGATGAATAATAGGCCCTATTTAATGCTCATTTTCATTCACATGAATACCTGTTGCTTCCTTGAGCAGAGCAGCCTCTGTCTAAAGCCTTCCATCTTAAATTAGACACTCTCTGGGAGACAAGCCTTGATCAGAGTTACCATAGCAACAGGTTATCTGACTTAACAAGGTCCAGCTTAGAATTAGACAGAGCTGAAACATCATTGTACCATAAGATAGAAGGAGAGAGAAGGGATAAGTCAGAGTGCCAAAGTTAAATGTAAAAAGTACTTTCATATATTTGCTGCTTATTTAGATATTTTAATTTAATTTAATTCAGGTATTTTAATTTAATAGTTACTTTGAGAAGTGCTGTTGGGTCTTGATTGAAATCTGAAAATGTCTGCATTTTTATGTTCAGAAGGGGGTTTCTCTTAAGGAGGTGATGCATTTGAAAGTAATATTTGGCAGTGGAAAGGTCCTTAAAGCAAAGGTTTACCTAGAAATGATAAACAATGTTACAGCAATGCTTCCATCCACCTATTTTTGTGCACATTTTTGGAATATTCCATAAAAAAAATAATAAATGCCAAGATGCACATAAATTAAAACAAAGCATAAACTGCACAACTGAGTAGGATAAAATCTGATAAGAAAAATGCAACTAAACTAAAAGTTTAATTCAGTTAAATTTTATAGAAACATAACTATTTAGTTTAATTTCGTTTCAAACCTATATAACTTTCTTCCCTCTGTGCAACATGAAAGAATGTTTTTTTTAATCCATACAGTTAAAGTCAATGAAGTTGTTTGGNATAAATGCTTCATCTGATAAGAAAAATGCAACTAAACTAAAAGTTTAATTCAGTTAAATCTTATAGAAACATAACTATTTAGTTTAATTTTGTTTCAAACCTATATAACTTTCTTCCTTCTGTGCAACATGAAAGAATGTTTTTTTTAATCCATACAGTTAAAGTCAATGAAGTTGTTTGGATACCACTGGCATTTATTATATGGACAAAAACAGTAGAAAGGTTATTCAAAATATCTTCTATTGTGTTCCACTAGTCAGTTGTACAGATTTTGCACATCTCTAGGGGAGAATTGATTTCCAAAATGAGTTGTCCTGTAGTTTCTCCATAATGGTCAAGGGTTTATGCACGACTCATTTGCAGAGGATCCCTCTCTGTTTTGCTGTTGTTTATGCTGTTGTGGATTGACAGCAATCAGTAGGTGTTTGATTCAAGAGTCTGAACTCAATCCTGAACCATCAAAGACATCCTGCTCTCCCACAAATCTCAGTGTCAGGGAATCAATTCTCATTGGCTTTCAGCTGATTGTTTGTTGCACGTATTGATGGGCAGACAGGCATAGACTGACGGAGAGAGAGAGAGAGAGAGAGAGAGAGAGAGCATGTTTATGATTGTTCAGAGGAAATCATTCAAACTGTTAGAATGTGTGACAGTACAGAAAAGAATTATGGATGAGGGTAGATCCCAAAGGTATAACGGTGAGATACCCATACGGACTGTTTATAACCTAGTTAGTGCTTTACGACTGCACCCGCTTCAATTCACTTGATCAAAACCATTTAAAGTCTTTCTTTATGACGTCCATTTCCACATTTCAAGCATAACAGGGCTGTTTCCAGATCTCTCATCTCTCCTCCCATCTCTCCTCCACCTGCTTAAAAATCTCTTGACAGCGCTGCACGGGTGGCGGTATCATTTCTCTGCAGATTTCTGTTTATTTGTTTTCTCTAGCAGTGATATTTCATGCGATGACACAGGGTAACCGCTTGCAGTTCCTCCTTTCATCGACTCTTCCTTCCCCCAGGAATAAAAAACACATTATTCAAATGTTTGCCTTTAATGGAGCACGCTGTAGTCATTAAAAAGAGAAGCAAATTAGACAGTGTTCTTATTTTAATTCTATTGTGTACATTTAGAGTATCTTCATGTTTTGTTTATTGCCTGGCTTAATTTAAAAGTGAAACTGCGGCTATTATCATGGAAAGCAATTTACTTGGTCTGTCAGTAATGGAAAAGCCTAGCCACACTTTCTCTGTGTTTGTCTCCAAGGATTATTGGTGGTTTGCCAGTGAACTTTGCTTTGTCAGAATGCTGTCATGCGCATGAAATACGTGTAGATACATAAACAAACCCACGGGGTGCAATGTGTGAGCAAGCAACAAGGGAAGTGACTCCTATTCAGGTGTTTTTGACAAACCTAACCAATATTGACACCCATTATGTTTTGCTTTGTTTGTTAGCATGCATCTCTGAGGCGAACATGACCAGTGCAAGCATTCCTTCTGGTCGAAAATTGGCAAATGCGCTTTTGCGAGTAGCGCATATTGATTTTATTTCAGTTGTTCAATCTTTGTTGGGCATTATTCTGAAGACAAATGTTTCAGAGTCGTGGGGGAACTGATGTTTATGCATTCACCTTGCACTCGCAGCAATAAAGAAGACATGTGTTTGTACCTGTGTGCATTCCTCTCCATCCTCCTGCCTCTGCCAGTAAACCAATGAAGAGGCCAATCAGAACTCACTATAGCTCCCTGTTGACCAATCACTGAGAGTCTCACTGTGTGGAACAATATTTCATCGCAAATGATACTGCGCTCCATTCCTAGCGCTCTAGTTTCACCTCTTACACATGTTTTTGTCTGGTTTTGCAGGATGGGGAGTAATGAAAAAATTCTACATCTGTGTTGTTGCTCTCTGTTGATATCATTTGGCGTCCCTGGATTACATTTGGTCAGACCATAAGCCTTCTTTTGAAAGGAAGCATGTTTCAAGCAAAGCATCTTTCTCCTGTGTAAGGTTGTTGACCCTGAGTGAATGTGAGTTTAGACATCAAACTTTCATAAGACCTATTCCTCCTCAAATTGACCATTTTCCCGTCCGGAAAACCACAGGTATTCTGAGGGTCTTTTTTGTTCTTTATGTCTTTTTGAATCTACAGCTGAGAAAGTGAGAACTGTTATTTCAGACCTTTTTACGAGATGTTTAATTGTGAACTTCAACAAGTTAATTATAAAAAAGCAGAGGGAGAACGTTGCTAGTGCGACGGACATATTTATGTTTATGCTCGTCCTTTTCAGTGTAGTTCAGATTTTAAGCAGAACACATTATTCGCACTTTCTTGCAAGCTGCAGCAGTAAGAAAACCAAGGCAAAGAAAAAAAGGTGAAATCAATGCAGAACAGTAACAGACTGGGTTTTTTTTCCTTTCAGAAACAGGCAGGTTATATGTGATGAGGAGAGAAACACTGCAGATAGCAGACTGGATTTCATTTCAAAGTGTACATCCACTTCAACTGATGCATTTATTCCTTTATGCTTCTTCTTCCAGTGAGAACTGAATTATGGAGGTGTTTTGAAATGTTTTGTTATTGCCATCTGAGAGCGATATATATACGTGCTTCTACTCACCAAGAACATATTTATTTTTTTCCTTTGCCACAGGTCTTTATTTGTGCACACACATCCATATTTTGATAGACAGCTGAAATCCCAGCTCAGTTCTCATCAGCCCTGGGTTTGTCAGCTTTGCCCACCTTTGCAATGGGCACGCATTGTTGAGGCAAACAGGTACAGAGGGCAGTCTGTAGCAGACCTGCAGAGTGCATGTAATGTTAATGAAAACAACTGAGCAAGTTTTCAAAGAAAGACATATATTTGAGGAATAACTTGTGAATGTGCTACAGTGCTGTCAGCGATCGTTTTTTTTATTGTTGCGTTTACGTATTCAGAAGATGCATAGATGCATTTTATCAGTCCTGGCGATCAAACCCATGACCTTGGGAACGCTATGCTAGCGGAGCTCCGTGAATTGTTAAATGATAATGGGGCACAGAAAAGGCTAGATGTTTTTCTTTATCAAGGCAATGCATCGATCCGCTAGCATTTCTTAACAGTTTACAAGGACTCATGTATGATGTATGTGTGATGAAATGATAGAAAGAAAACGAATAGGGTTTTTACTGAAAATCACTGTTTAGAAAGTGCTGCTGCTCGACTTGTTCAAGGTTCACCACAGCTGGAGATGGGACATTATAATCAGTGCTCAAAAGCTGGAAGACATGCAACTGCTTTCAACCAACAATTTCACTTATATATACCAGATAACGGTCACAATTTCTGGGGGTTTCTATTATCAAAAAGTGAGAATTTGTGAGCTATTGAATACTGTAGACTGTTTTTACTGTATTTACTGTTTTATTTTAGTTTGAAGACAACATAAATTGACCCCTTTATGCCATTACGTTGTTGTTACTGATAGAATCCATACATTTTGAATATATGAATTCAATTGTACAGTTCAACTGTATAGTTCTTGTAGATTTTATCATTTACATGTAAAATAAAGATACACTCCAAGCCAGATCTTGAATTTTGAAAAGGCAAAGCAACCACTTTTCTTTTCTCATTCCATACCCAGACTACAATTAGAAGGTCAGTCCATTAAACAGAAATAAATTTCAGTTCTTTCTTAAAACCTTTAAATTGTTGATAAAGTTAATTTAATGTGCACTTTATGCTTTCTTTAATGTGGTAATCTACCAACAGCAAACAAGCCACAATTTTCACCAGCTCAGATCTTGCTGTAGTGAAGAAGTAAACTGACAATCAAACAGAATCATTTGTTCTCATTATCAACACAGCAGAGTAGTCTACTGCACTGTCAGTTATTACAGTAAGTCTTGATTGTCGTTCCTTAAGTGATGCTGTCTCTAATTTTGTAGAACAGTAATGATATTTTTATTTGTCTACATAACACAAACACTTAACAAAGCTAAATAAAAAAGACATATATTATTCAAAATCTGTTGTACACCACATGTAAACCTTCTTTTTCTAATTTACTTTGCCTCACTTTTTAATTAATTACTATTGAAGTTGGATCATGTGCTGCTGTATGTTCTCTCTTTGATTCGTGATATAAAGTAATGATGGTGAAGCGAGCGATCCCTGTTTCTGCTTAATAACGTCACAGTTTTTGCAGTGGAAAAGATGTCACAGTACAAAAAGGCGTAAAAAAATCTTTGAAGGGTGAGATGAAGAATGAAGGGATCAAAAGCTGTCTTCTTCATGAAATCAGGAGTTTCAGTTGAATAAGTCAGCGAGACTCACTTTTCTTCCTTGTCGTTGTGGAAGAGAATTGCAGTCCTGGAAACTCCTGTTGTTCTGATCTATTGCATGCAAGAGAGAAAGAGTTGCCATATAATGTACAGCAGAAAGCAAAGGAATTTGGTTATGACTTTGGGGATTACCCTGCACCACCAACATATATAAATTCGTAATATGATGTTTTGGTCTGGTTGCAAAACAGGAAACATAGAATACAAAAGCGAGGAGTTTATTACAGATGCTTCAGTGCTCTTGCTCTTTCCAGCATATTTCAAGACTGTGATTCTCTTCCTCGGACTGAAGCACATGTGGTGCAAGTGCTGTGCTGAGCATCCAAGTGCAATTCAGTAGAAGAATTCGGATCAATATTTTTTTCATGTTGATGTAAAGAATCACCAGGACACTCTCTATTGTTTTGAAGCATGCATGCAAGCGGCGTTCCAACCTCCAGCTGTTTTTTAATCTTTTCCAGCATCCAATGTGTACTTTGAAATGCAGCTTGAGCAGGAAAATTACTTTTTTTGGTGTTTCATCTGTCTGTGTCTGACATAGAAATACACTACCACTATCTCTTTCTGTATAGAATGCACCTATATTGAACCCGGACAGGATGTTTGATAAGGAACGTTTTTGATCAGTCTCCTGCAATGTGGTCTTATCGTTTCATTACTGCCTGTGGTTAGTCCAATATCTTCTCCCTAAACATGAAAGCCAGGCTGTCCCTCTGCAGGTGTTCCTATCTCACATAATGTAGATGTTCCACTGTGGCCACTGTCAAGATTCACAACCAGATATCTAACAATTCCTATTCCATTTCATTGACAGGTTGCAATTTCATTGCATTTCTTCCCACAGCACTGCATTTTTGCCGAATTCTGTACTATGAGCTGTCACTGTAACTGAAAGGGATAGTTCACCCAAAAACAAAAAATTTGGTCATCATTTACTCACCCACATGTCGTTTCAAATTTTTTTCTTCCGTTCGAAGATAAAAGAAGGTATTTTGGGGGAAAAAAAAGTCTTTTTTGTCAGCAAGTCTAGCCCAATAAGATATGAGTGCAGTACTCAGTAAGACAGAGAGCATGGCTGTGGGCTGAATGGTATAAAAATTTTGATTCTGTTTGATGTGTTGACACCAAGATAAATTTCTACACAGTCAGACAATCCCATTCCATGCAGAGAGAGAAAGAAAACTTTGCTTTTACTTTGCTTTGCAGGGACTACCTGACAATATGACAAAGTCAGACTTGTGTTTAAAATCTTAGAGCACAATACAAGCTTATACAAAAACACTTTGTCTATCTTTCTGTATCCATCTACAGTACACTACATGACACAAACTAACATGATTTTAAAACCATTCTCATTAAAAAAGTCATCCCTTAACATACCTACCTTTTTTTGTCCATACAGTAGATGCAGTAATAGCCAAAACAGACACAAACTTTTCTTTTTACATTGCCACAGGAAGCAACAGGAGTTTTTGAAGTGCACAAAATGTATTCAAAAAAGTTTCAAATCAACTTTTAATGTTTCTTTGAATGTTTCACAAAAGTACTTTTTTAAAAGAGTGTCCTTGGCTCTTATTCTCCATGATTGAGCTTATAATTTTTGTATGCAGACCAAGAAGATTTGTTTATTTTCATCACAGTAATTTTCCTGCATTCTTTTGTCTTTTTGTTTTCTGCAGGCAGTGGAAACAAATCTAGCATCCAAAGATAGTCACTGGGTGTACGCCAATGAGGTAAGCACATATTCATAACAAGTTTCATAACTCATTCTTATCTGTTTCAGAAAAGAGGGATTGACTTCGAAGCTGTTGGCAGCCCAAATTCAGTCTGCTGTCGTCATATCCAATTTCAACTTATAGTGTTTGATATGTGGCACATCTCTCATTGAGTATGTAATATGCTGTCACCATGCTAGAGCAAAGCTGACAGTGGATTATTGCACTGGCACGACTCTGAGCCACAGTTTTGCTCTCCTCATTGCACTGTCTCCCTCTCTGTTGACTGAGAGCTGGATGTGGAAGCAAGACCTAATAAGAGTCTGGCTCTACAAGAACCAATGAGAGCTGAGTACAGCAAGTCTAGCCCAATGAGATATGAGTGCAGTACTCAGTAAGACAGAGAGCATGGCTGTGGGCTGAATGGCATAAAAATTCTGATTCTGTTTGATGTGTTGACACCAAGATAAATTTCTACACATTCAGACAAAAAAGCATCAGACAATGCCTTTACACGCAGAGAGAGGAAGAAAACTTTAATTTTGCTTTGCTTTGCTGGGACTACCTGACAATATGACAAAGTCAGACTCGAGTTTAAAATCTTAGAGCACACTACAAGCTTATACAAAAACACTTTGTCTATCTTTCTGTATCCATCTACATGGCCAAACAAATACTACTTCAAAACTATTCACATGAAAAAAGGCATCCCTTACCTTACCTATGTAGGAGCTTACACTGTTTTGGAAAGAAAAGGGTTTTGATCCGATTTGATAGCTTGGTGTACAAAAATATTGTTGTCATTCAGTCCAAAATTTTTTGTGGAAAACATGAAAATGTTTACTGCGAAAAGCTTAGACATTCTGCTAAGCATCTCCTTTTTTGTTTAGCTGGAGCAAGAATGTCATACAGGTTTGTAACAACATGAAGTTTATCAAATTATGTTTCATATTTGTATTTGTCTATGATGAAGACTACATAATTTTATGCACTTTCTTGAAATTGTTATAGCAAAACCAGTTATTCAGAAGGGGATGCCCACATCTTTTTCAGGCCATGTAGTGCATCTCTCTCTCTCTCTCTCTCTCTCTCTCT
>NC_056710.1:3035721-3040936 GCF_018831695.1 Puntigrus tetrazona | reverse complement strand
TTGCTTTAGGCGTATGAGACACTAAGTCATAGAATCTGCCCACTTATTCCATAAAGAGCATCCAAAACATGCTGTCATTCTCCACTTCAATCAGTACACACTTTTCAAGATTGGAAAAAAAAATTGTTTCAAAAAATTGTCATTTTCTCATACGAGTACCCTTCTCATAAAATTGACTGTGATGATATACAGTAAGTGCACTCTTAGAAGAGAAATGTAAATGTTTTAACATGTATGTAAATGATGTAGTGCTCTTTTACTGCAGTGGTTTTGTTTTTTGATATGCGTCTCTAATCCTAATCTTGTTTTCGGCTCTCCTTGTTTCATATTTGCTCATTTGCATAGTCAGGTTTCAGTGTGATCAAATTAAAGCAGAGTCAAATTCAGCCTGAAAATGCTAAAAGAGAGAAACCCGCCGTGCATTACCTCAAGGGAGGAAAGGTGTTCACTGAGTCGCATTGCTGTTATGCTTCTGTTTATCCCTTATTCTGAATTGAAGCCGAGTAATTTGCTTGTGCCCGACGCTCAGCCGACATGAAGGTCACCGCAACACCTATGAACACAAATTAAGCCTCTGCAGTTTTCATCTGTCAAGGTCATGGCAGAACGTCTAGTATAGTTCATTGATTTTGAACTGGACTGTGTTTGGAACACAAAGTCCAGTCTCAAACGAATGATTAACATAGCAAGGATGCTAAATGAATAATTTACCGGAAATAATTTAAATAAAACATTGAGGGGTGAAAATAAGCTCCTGTACAGATGCGTCTTCCGTGATATTCAGGGGTTCTGACCTTTAATAGATGTCAAAATATTCTCTTACATTCACAAGCGCTTGAAGTTTAATTAAATGACAGATTTCATGCAGCATGTTCGGGGATTCAAACATCTGCGGTGATTTAATTAGAGACGATGACATCAGAAGTCCTGACTCTGCTTAATATCACCTTGATCAGTTGATCACTAAAAAGTTTTATAGTCACGAATGAATGAATAATTAATGCCTTCACCAGGGACGTGTATCAGAGATCATTTATATGGTGGGCTCGCCTGTTTTGATTTAAAATGTTCGGGGGTTGCTTATGACCTCTCAGCGTTTCACACTGTAAGTCATCTCTGCAATGTGATCTCTGCATATTCCCCCGTTACCTTTTTCTTGTTTAAACGCCAATGGTTAGGCTGCTGCCAAGATTCCACAAATATATTTTGTAAGATCAAAGTCATTGTATGACCTCAATGTACTGCATTTATAAAGGCCAGTGAGTCAAAATCTGTAAGTCCTGCATTGCTTCTTAAAAAATTGAAAATAGAGAGACTATTTAAATAAATTGATACCTTTTTTTCAGCTAGGGTGTATTAAGTTGATAAGGTAAGGTAAGGACAAATATAACATTTTATAAAAAGACATTTAAAAATATTTTGTTGCTAATAAATGCTTTTCTTTTGAAATTTTATTTTAGATCATTTACATTTTTGATATGCATAGTTGGTGAGAATAACAAGGAAAATAAATACATTAATGTTGAATAATAATGTTAAAAAATGTCTTAAATTGTATAATATGGTTAGTCATAGTTCGCTCGAGATGAATGTCTGCTCTATTTTTTACAAGCTTGCTCCATATAAAAATGCAGCATAAAAGCACACTGTAAAAAAAATCTAAAGTTGAGAAAACTCAAAAGTTAAGGGCGGCCATCTTTCAGAGATTTTTCTCAACTTTTTACTGTATAAAGTGAATACAAAAAGTTGAGAAAACAAAACTTTCCTGAAGCTGGTTGCCTTAAACTTAAGATTTTTTGCAATTCATCATCCATGTGACTCTTATATATCTAATATTCTGAACCCATATGATAGCTTAATATTTAAAATACTGCAAGCTGTCATTGACTGGAAATATGACTTTAATACTCTTGCTTGACAGTCTTGGTCTCTTTTCACGTTCATTGTACTAAAAAAGACAAGCCAGAAAGTTTTCAAAAGACATGAATGAGTAAATGGCAATACATTTTTTAATGCAGAGTGTATAATGCACAAATAATATACATTTGAATAGCCTAAAGGTAGTCTCTGGTGATATAGTGCATGCGGTACATACAGGAGAGTTTGTAGAATTCATAAAGCATTCGAGAACAAGAGACTGACACACACCTTTGTTACAGATTGCATAAGGGTAAAGAAACATGCTTGGCATTTCAGAGATTTCACTATTTTATAGATTTTTAAACTAGACATTTATTGTACGTCAGGTATATGTTCCTTCAAGAATTTTTCAGCTTGCAACTGTTTAAATATCGCAGATCTTTAGAAGTGTTTTGACTGTCATGCACAGTATTCTCAGGGGGACCAATCCATCATTGCTGTCATTATTTTCCCTCCATATGTTGTACATCACATTCTTGGACGTAATTGACTGAGTAGGTTTAGTTCTTAACTTCCTGAGGCTTATAGCTGTTTCTCTGTGTGCACTCAAATACTACATAAACTAAACTACATGCTTTACATTTTAAACAGACAGGCCTTAATTTCCTCAGTTTGGTTCTTAGAAAAGCTGAAGCGCTTCTGACTTTTGATCGATATGTTTTGATGCTGATATTTACTTTTGCTTTAACGTGTCAGAGATTTGATATTTTTTTTGTGCATTTTAGAAAGTCCTTATTTTTCCTGCCATTTGGCTCTGTCTCTTTATTCGCTCTGATATCTGATTTATATATTGCTTTTGAATGTATATTTTTATGTACGCTCCCATACTGCATTTTCTGTCTTTGACACCACAAATCATGTTATCGCAACATTACCAAATTTATCGCCAGCCTGTTTTAGCTGATCTGTATCCTCAAGCAATGAATCGTACGCATTTGCACAGGTTTTTTGTGTTCAGAAATATTTGAAGGTACTGTGGTTGTGTAGTTTCATTTACGTTCACAGAGTATATGATGCCTAGTGGTTTCTTAAGTAGTGTGTTCATGTAATCTATTATCATGTAATAATGATATGTAATAAAAAAAAAACTCCTGGTTACTGATTTTACAATTGTTTTGAAGGGCTGTTAAGGGAATGCCTCCCTAGTTACCACACAATTCGCATTGATTATAATTTGTATACTAGCTTGTTTTTTATGTATTATATCTTTACTTATTTCAGTTTGCCGTTTTGCAGAGGTGATTTGTACAGCGGGTTGCAAAACAACCAGCTTGGAAGACTGATACCAGTTCAGACAAGTGATAAAATATGGGTTTGGACCAATACAGTTCTTTATTTCAAGGGTCTTCCTAGCAGCCAGGGGTTTAATATATTTGTTTAGTGGCTTTTTTTGTGACAGTAGATTTTAATATATCTGTTTTCACTCTATACCTTTGTGTATGTGTGTGTCTATCTCTGAATGTAGGAGGTTAGTGACACGGAGATCATGGAGCTTGTCCACAGCGCTCTGGGCCGGATGACAGTGATCCGGCAGATCTTCCCCCTGTGGAGGGATACCAACATCCGCTGCATGAGGAACAACCATCGCATCTCCTCGCTGCTTTGCGACCCACAGGAAGGTTACCTGCAGTCTCTAGAGGTGCGTAACTTAGCAACATTTTTGGGGGGTTTTCCAGAGCACAATGAATTCTTAGTCATTGAATTCAATTCATTCCATTCCGGCCAAGGTCAGTTCGGGTCATTTAGGTGCAGTTTCAGCATTAGATGGCCTCTTTTGAGATATAATCTATTTCTGATAAACCCGCAAATGGAACATTAAAACAAAACAGACTTTGGTCAGTTGCTTCAGACAGTCTGTGGACCAGAAGTGCTGGCTGTGCGAGATGATGATGAGCTGCTAGACGCACAATGATTTGGAACCAGAAATCTCAGTTCTGTGGCCTTTTATCGAAGGTTATTTTGTATTCATAGCTAATTTAAGATACATGACAGCTGCTTTCTTGCGGCAAAAGAGTTCATTGCACTGTGTTAGTGAGATTTACTCCAGTAGTTCAAGTCTGAATTTATCTGTAATTGTCTTTTCATTACAGCTTTGCATTTGCGGTTAGGAAGTATCTGCAAGGCAGCATAATGACTCCAGTAACTGTCATGTTTATTTTCTTTGTTGTATCGCTTAATTTCTCTAGAATCTTAATTCAAAACAAGGTTATGCACGACTGATCCATATTAGCTGCCTGTGCCCTGATGCTTTTACCCGTTAACAAACATTATCTTGTTAAGTCACAGACGGTACACTGTAATTGTGAAAACATTCACCCTCCCTTACGCAACATTAAAACACTGTATCTATGTCTGGCTCTGTGAAAACCTTGTTTTGGTCTTAGAATCCATTTTCCCTCTTTTAGAGCAGATGGCAAATCCATGTGTCTTTTCTCTGGGGCTCACTGTCTCAATAATTCATGAAGAAAGAGGGTTACGTACCAGCTAATGCCAAAGCAGCACCACAAAAGGACAAATGAGTTCTTTACAGAAAGGATGAGGAGATATGCGAGATACTGCGAGAAGTTAGGAGCCGCAGGGATGCCTCCCGCCTCTCCATTGGTGCTAACGATACAGTGCAAGTTGAAGAGAGTAAGGGATTGAATCTGTGCTGTGGCAGATTGGCTGTTTTAATTAACTCAAGAGGTTGCGGCATTGTGATTCTGAGCCCTCGGGCCACGGGTCTCTACGCGCCATGCTGACAGTTCACGCAATGCTGAATAAAAGCTCAGTGGGTGGTGTGCTTTTATCTGTCTAATTGATGTCCTAATTTTGTTGTTTTGTTTTATTCATTCAGATTTAAAAAAGTTTGCATGCTCAAAATGTTTACTACCGGATGTTTAGTTACATATTGACTGACTGCTTTCGATCATGTAGTGGCACTTGTTTTGTTATGGATTTTTCTACAAGGAAATACAATGCTAAGATATGCTATGAACACGCAAGGATCGGGAATCAAGGAACGTTCGGCTGTTTTTGTTGTTTTCTCAGCCTTTCAAGGGTAGCTGTAAATTCTGAAACAAAACGTTTTAATAAGTAATACAGAAAATACTTATATACTTCTGTTTCAAAGTTTGGAGTCAGTATTTATTTATATTGAAAATGAATACTGTCTGTTAAATTAATAAAAGAGATATGTTAAATTAATCAATATTGACAGTAAAGAATCACAAAAAAAAGTTAACCTGCAGCTTCACTGTTTTCAGCATTTTTGTTCAGCAGAAATGTTCTTTTGAGCATTAAATCTACATATACA
>NC_056710.1:3029663-3035621 GCF_018831695.1 Puntigrus tetrazona | reverse complement strand
ATATACTATACAATTTTATATAAAATACACTGCCATTTTTTTCAAGTTAGTTTTTTTGTGTTTTTGAAGAATAAAAAAAGAATGAAAAGAGTTAAATAAATAAGAAAATATATAAAACCAAACCAAACACATTACCAAGCACAAATGACTTGTACATACACTATTTGGCTCAAGGACTGGATTTAAAGTCACACCAGACGGGATTAGGATTTGGCCTTTTGCAGAGGCAAAATCCATAATGTTCTTCCATAATGTTCAACTCAAAGTTCTTCCATAATGACTCATTTCTTTTTAAACCTTGCCTTATACACAGAGGCATTGTCATGTCAGAATACAAAACGGTCCTGTCCAAACTATAGAACGTCATTATATGCATAAATATTAAGGTTTTCATGAAAATTACTAAAGTAGCCAGATCTGTTCATCTGTTCATAATCATTTAAATCAGTTAAAGCAAATCTCACTTGCAGGTGGAAAAGAATTTGAATCCAGAGTCTTGCAAGGCTTTCAAAGCCTTAAATCCATATCAAGGATATGTCTGACTAATCGGACATCTGGAAAGGCATTTTGAAGTCACTTAAGGGACGAATGAGGAGCCTCAGAGGTCGAAACCATGTGATCTCATGTCACAAGTACATTAGCATTTTTCTGCATTCGCATAACTATTACATGAGCGAACAGATCGTGCCTGGGCTGTAAACCCAGACGACCATGACCGCAGTGTGACAAGGGTTGTTGATAGGGTTGCCAACTTCAGCAGTGCAAATAAGAAATGTTCTTCATTTCTTTATACCACATATGGCACTTTAGATTTCAGTAAAGCATTGGTGGCAAGCTGACCATGTAGTAAACTAAAATGAAACACAGTCACAGCTGTACGCCTGTAGCTATGTCTGTGTATACAGTTCTGCTTGAATGAATTAAGTGCTATAAATGCTTTTGAGATGCAATTCCTTTGATTTTTGGCTTACAACTTTATTGCATTTGTTGTAAAACTAAACTAAACTAAAATTATGTCATTACATATATGTCAGTTAATCTGTTGCCTAGGCACATTTTAGCACTTTAGAGAAAATAACTGAAGTACATAAATATGTCAACATAAACATAATTACATTTTTAACTACTTTGTATGTAGACAACTTCATTATGCAGACTATAATCTTTCAAAGTAATTAACATGATTGTGTTNTAACTAGTTGCTTATTGGCATGCATATTACAAAAAAAAAAAAAAAAAA
This sequence comes from Puntigrus tetrazona, assembly GCF_018831695.1. Taxonomy (NCBI): domain Eukaryota; kingdom Metazoa; phylum Chordata; class Actinopteri; order Cypriniformes; family Cyprinidae; genus Puntigrus; species Puntigrus tetrazona. The sequence continues at coordinate 3,034,381 of NC_056710.1, read as the reverse complement.
ATTAATTACTTATTGTACATATTTTAGATCCCTTAATCCTACTCTAAACCTAATAACTACCTTAGTAACTGTTAATAAGAAGCGAATTAGGAGTTTATTTATGCAAAAGTCATACTTAATTTTTAGTAAACAGTGAGAAGTGGTCCTTAAAATAAAGCTGGACCAACATCTGTGTTTCACGAGTTTGCACGTACATATAATTACTCATAGTGAAAAGTAAGCATGCTTGGCATGCTCAGCAGACTCCCGAGCACAGGGTTTTTTCCTTCTATGCTGCGGCGATAGTAGAAATAGAGCGGAGTTTAGAGGGATGCTATGGACGAGAAGCTTGTATGATTTTATAGGAGGCTTCTTTTGCTCTGGTTGGATAATGATATAATCAGGAAACGAGGAGCCAGCCATGTTAATTACCTGCGCACGCTTCTCCTGAAATTAGTTTATAAACATCATTAAAAAAAGTCATAGCTTTACACAGATTCACAAAACAGGTTAAATTTAGATTCGAACACAAATGGTGATACAGAGGTCAAAATTATTTAATTATTAATAATTAGATGATTTCTTAAATGAGAAAATTGTACAATATGACTTGATTTTGTCCATCAAGAATTAATTTGATCATTGTCTTTTGCTTTTACTGCATGTTTTTGATTAAAGATTATGAGAGCATGTGACTTAATATATAAACCATTTATAATTCCCACTTTAATATTGCATAAAATAGCATTTACAATTTTAATTTCTTGCTGACTTGAATTAACATAAATACAGGGAATACCAGTGAAATGTATTGACTGGCTTTATTTTCTGTGAAACTTCATATCCTTCTTCACTGGATCACTTTCTATTCTAATCTTTTAACGCTGACTCTTGAAACTAAAAAAAGCTAAAAGTGCTAAAATAAAGGACAAACATATTTGAAATGGAATGCAGTTCTTTTCTTTTAAATACAGAGTGATTGTGTATTATGCTAGCCCGGTTGTCAACCTTAGCAGGGATAAAATCGGATAGGAAGCAGATGAATTCATCCCTGTTTGCCTTCCTTCTTGTGTTTGAAAAGGGTAAAGGGTTTGTGTGCAGTCTTGACTCCAGCAGGAGTGAAGCTCTCTCATCTTTCTTGTAGACAGCTGTTAAAGAGAGTGGATGAAGAGGTAATCTTCATTGTAAAATGACGTTTTTTATTCCTCCCAGCATCTTCCACTTTCATTCTTTCCTCTCTCAATTATGCCTTCATTCTTGCTCTTTCTCCACATTGATCTCCTCATAAATGTGTTGTTTTGTCAGGATCACATGTCTGAGGGGACATTGAGTTTGGCCATGCGGCCCCAGACTCTTGTCTCCTTGACGATAACAGCGCTGTCGTTCAGGGTGTCTTTTCTCTCTCCAGGTGTCTCTCAGCACGACAGCTGCTCTCTGCAGGAGCAAAGCCATGCAAAAATCTCCTGCAGTGCTCTTTCTTTTCCTCTTGCTCTCTGTCTCAAAGAGGGAGTCAGCAGACACATTCACACACTGTCTGTCTTTCATAAACTTGGAGAACAATTTTAGTACGTGGCTTGGTCGTTTATCCCTATTCATACATATCCTCTTTTTTTAATGTTTTAAGCTTAGGCCGCCTACACAATTGGAGAAACTGACAGAGCATTTGACAGACAGCATTGCACAAGATTGGTTTTTAGAGGTTGTGAAAAGAGGCATTTTAATTTGCAATCAAGTAGTTATCTAAAATGGATTTCGGAAAGTACAACAGGACCTTTCATTAGTCAGTGCTTGTACTTTTGGTTTCATGATAAAGTGTCACTTTCACAAGCCCATTATAATACACCATTTACATCAAAGTCAAAGGATTTGCATTGTTCTCTCGTGTAAACTCTAGCATAGATGCGTTTATTAGGGATTGAATGTGTTGACGTACAACACCGATAACTACAAAAACCTTACAAAGTCAAGAAAAGCACGCTTATATGATTCTTTTTTTTTTCATTGGATGTCCACACAAAACATAAGCTATAAAATAAAGGAAAAAAAAATTAAGTGCCAATTGGATTGTGCATAAAACATTTATGATTTTTACAACTAATAGAATAAAGGGAATGGGCACTGTAAAATTTAACTGCTGTCATCATTTTCTCACTCTTATGTTGTTTCCAACCTTTATGACCCTATCTTTTGAGGAATTTAAAAGGAGAAAATGCAATGCATGTGATTGGATCGAGTCTGAAATTTAAATTAAAATTACAATTTTGTAGTAAATTTGTGCTTTGAGCNATAGAATAAAGGGAATGGGCACTGTAAAATTTAACTGCTGTCATCATTTTCTCACTCTTATGTCTTACTTCACACTCCAGTCCAGTATAATACTTAGCTAAAGTTTACTTTTTATGTTGATATGCAATTAAAACACTAGAAGTGGTTTAAAATTTTGCCACCTAATGGACTGGAGTAACAAGAACGTCATACTTGAGGGTGAGTTTTCATTTTCATTTTTTTGAAGAACTATCACTTTAAGGTGTTTACTTGCCTTATACATTGTAATTTTTGTGTCATTTATATGTTTTTTTTGTGCGTGTGTTCAGNACTTCACACTCCAGTCCAGTATAATACTTAGCTAAAGTTTACTTTTTATGTTGATATGCAATTAAAACACTAGAAGTGGTTTAAAATTTTGCCACCTAATGGACTGGAGTAACAAGAACGTCATACTTGAGGGTGAGTAAATGATAAAACTATTTTCATTTTTTTGAAGAACTATCACTTTAAGGTGTTTACTTGCCTTATACATTGTAATTTTTGTGTCATTTATACGCTTTTTTTGTGTGTGTGTTCAATGTGCATCTAAAGTAATCACAGCATTTGTTTGCTGTATATCTCTAGGTGTCTAGCCTGTACTTGTACGACAGTGTGCTGATGTTGGCCAACGCCTTCTACCGGAAGTTAGAGGACAGGAAGTGGCATAGCATGGCCAGTCTGAACTGCATGAGGAAGTCAACCAAACCCTGGAATGGAGGCTGGTCTATGCTAGACACAATCCAAAAGGTCTACAGTCACTTTACAATTCATCTCACTTACGCTTAATTCAGTCTCAATCTTCCTTATTTTAGCCTAGTAAAGTTCAGTAGCGTTCATTAAAGTTAGCCTGGTTTAAATGATGCTTCTCTTTCTGAACAGAAGTATTTGTCATTCTTATTAGGGGCGGATTTCTGGCCTCACTGGTTTAATGGACTTCCGAAGCAATGGAGCGAACTCTCATGTCCAGTTTGAGATCCTGGGGACCAGTTACAGTGAGACGTTTGGAAAAGATGTAAAGAGGGTGAGTGGAAATGTTGTGGAAGGGTGAAGTTACTTTATAAATAAATGTCAAATGATTATATTTGCGAAGTTAATGTTAATATATTTAAAGTGCATCTATTTCTATGTCCTTAAGCCCTTAAATGCAAGATATTGCAGAAAGTGTACCTGAAGTATACTTGAAACAGTTTCACTTCAGCACAATCAGACATACTTAATGTTTATTTCAGAACTACTTCTGCACAATTAAAGTGCATTAAGTATGAAATTAGTTGTTCCAGTTCAGCAGATTATGAGTCTTTCAGTTTTGTTTTTTTTAGTTCAGGATTTACTAAATACGTACAGACATGAAAAGGCATAGACATGTTTATTCTTGAGCTTGACCTTATTGAATATGCATTTGTAGGAGTTTCCCTTTCGGACGCCAAATTTATGGGATGATAGTATTCAGATGAATCACAGTGATTTAACCAATGTTTGCACTTGTCAAATTACTGGTCTTTGCACTATTATTTAATGGCCAAAAAAGGCATGTTTTAAAGGAGGCAGTAATTTGCGCTACTCCTGGTAGATTGCGCTGTTTATTGTGGAAAATGTGCATTGTTAGTAAATCACTCACAGAATGTCCCCCTCCTTCCTATTTCCCGCTTTTATAGAATGTGCTAATTTGCCCTGCTAAATCAGTCTGGCCCAGTACAATACCAGTATAGTATGCTGATATTGCTGAGTTCTATGTGTTCCTGGTTCAACATCATTTTTTGACCCTGGAACAACATTTTATTCCAAAAATTTTAAACATATCTCTATAACCTAAACCTAACCTTTCCCATGAGCAATGCCTAAAACAGAGGAAAGAATAGATGAATGACACTGATTGTAAGCCTAAACTTCACAAAAACTATAAACTGGTTCTTCAAATCTGATTTGCTAATTGCAAAGATATTTATCCAACACGTCACACTCAGCAAAACACTTTGTGTATTCACACCAGGAAAGTCCACTTTCTTTGTTCTGGACCAAATATAATGTTTTTTGTTTTTTTTTTGTTTGTTTGGTGCAGTTCACTTTCACACTGCTTTTTTTGAAAGTGAACCAGAAACTGTAAACAAAACCACAGGTGCTCTTAAACACCATTCATTGGCTCATCCATTCAACTGCACCATAGTTTATTTGGAATCGGACCAAGACCACCTCTCCAGTGGGGTTTCTGTGTGGTGGTATGGTCCGCAATAGAGTGCAATTGCTGTATTCACACTAATCCAAAATATCTGTACCAAGAGGAGAAACAAATTTGAGTTTGATTTAATCAAACCTAACAATACGGGTGTGAATGCATCCTAAAAATACTGCAGAGTAATCTTATTCAGTACGTAAGTATGTAAATGTATTTGTAGTTTATTTAGCATGAAATAAATGTCTTTCAAATGCATTTT
>NC_056710.1:3025433-3029563 GCF_018831695.1 Puntigrus tetrazona | reverse complement strand
CTAGGATCAGTTAGTGATGCCACCACTGTTAAACCTCTTACCGCCATTGGCTCCTCAAACTGTGAGTCAAACCTCATTATTCCTCCAGCATCTCTCTTCAGTAAAGTGCAAATGTAGTCTGGACCATCTCAGTTTGAAGGTAAATAAAGAACTGTTGACTGATTAAGTCAAGCTTTTTCTTTGGTATTTTATCACACACTTCTCACAATTGTTTTTCATAAGGAATTGTACTATTTTACTTTATTCAGTCTTCCCCTGATAGTCACTACCATTCAGAAGTTTGAAGACAGAAGTCTCTCATTTTTGCCAAGGCTGCATTTTTTTAATCAAAATAATTTATAATTTTGTAACAATGTTAGTTAAGAAATATATAAAATAAAATAAAAAGAATATTGTGTAATAATATAATTTTTTTTGGTTTCTGTTTTATTAACATTGAGCAATATTTTTTTTTCTTGTGAAATATACCCGAATATTTCCTATATCTGCTTAGATGTTTTTTTATGCAGTCTGTTTAAAATAGAACCAACAGAGTAAATAGTCTAGAATCGTAATAATTTAAACATTTATACAGTAATAAATCAATCATAATCAGTTTAAATTGGCTAAGCGAGTTGGATAAAGAGCAGCACAATTGTGACAGATATTTTTTTGGGGGGTGTATTTGGATAGTGTGATGATGCAGAGATGAGGTGAATTTATCACTCACAAGAGTGAGAGTCTCATTTGATTTGATGAATGGTAATGAGTTTCTCTCACAGACTCAATAAAGTGGCCAAAAGACATATCTCTCTCTCTCTCATACCAATCACAGAAACAGCAGCTTACAGAATCATAAAAAGTCAACAGCCCTCACAATACGGCAAGAAATTGAAGCTTCTTCTCTGCACCTTAAAAGCCTCTCTCTCCTCGTTGCTCTGCACGACTCTGTCTCTCATACTGTTTCCTACTGTACGCTATATTTTGAGTCTAATCCTCTCTTCTCGGCTCTTTGTTCCTCTGCCTCTTTCCCCCATGTGTTCTCAAGTAGAGATGTCAGCTTTCCAAGTCACAAACAATAAAAGCTGTAAACTTCTGGCTCACAGACCTTTAGTCGACAAAATGTTCATGCGTCTTCACAGGCGGGATTCTGGTTGGCTTGTAGCACTAATATCACAAACAAGAGATGAGAGAACGAGAGGCTAGGAAATGGCACAAACCAGCTCAGAGTCTGGCAGTACAAAGCGGTCGACACAACACTCAGCAATGACAAAAGACAGTTTTATGTAAATGCTAAAACAAGGACTACTGAAGCCTTGATTTCAGCTTGACATCTGTATACAGGAAGCTTCAATTATGTTGGAGTATCGCTATTGTGTGAGGGGTTTTGCGACCGTTAATGGGCTTCCTGTCAAATTAATTAATTAATTATTAATTACAGTGACGGTGCTCACATGTTATGAATATTTTCTGCACTTGTTAAAGGAATAGTTTACCAAACCGTTCTTTTTGTTTAGTGTGAACTGTCTCTTTAAGAGACGCACGATACTGAAGCTTTGTAAGTGCGATTCTACACAAACTTCCTCACGCACACTTGCAGAAGATGGAGATCTCTCTTGTGCTGTATAGATCTGGCTTTCAAGTGTTCGCTGACAGAACATCTCCAGTGGACAAGCCACATTGCTCTCATCTCTGTCAACACCCACCCACATGATTAACTATTTAACAGCACAGGCAAAAGCTAAAAGAGAAAATTTTGGAGGAAGCGTACGGGAAATAAAGAAAAACCTCTGTCAGCCTCACCTGGGAAACCAGAGCAGAGATGAGATGGAGGAATTCTTTCAGCTTACTGAAGTGTGTATAGCAGAACTGTTCTCAACTTACAGCTCTCTGAAGGCAGCCGAACAACTAAATTTTTGTTTCAACTTCAACCCAAAGTAAGACTATAACACAGTTGATTAAATCATTCTATTCTCAAATCAATCTCAACGCAGTATGGCAAAATATCTTCGATTTTAAAAAACAGAAATCTGTGACAATCCCATGCCGTGGAGCCAAATTGTCAGAAATGAGGCCAGTGAGACTAGCTAGCTGTATGATTGCAAGTATGATATTGCTTTTACACAACAGTTCAATAAACAAGAAGTTAATATTAATGTACTGTACGGTGGCTGTCTGTTTTTGCTCACTCCTAGCAGCACACAGCAGCGGTTCATTCCTGAGTGGATCAGTGTTTGCACAAATCACTTATGTGAATGGTTTATGACTGTATCAGCGAGACAATGGCTGCTTTCAAAATCGCATATGTGTTTAGAGTAGGTAAATCTTTTGAACAAGTACTTTAAAATCAGGCACAGTTCTAGACTCTTTTTAGGTGGGCTTCAGCTCCCTATTTGTCGTCTCAGCCCCCCAAATACTATAATGAGCAATCAGGATAGTGCTTCATCCTTAAGAAAGTTTATCATTCTGGCTCGGTTATCAGTCTCACTCGTGGTGATGGATCATAACTGAGCATGCATATATTTGAAAGAAGCATGCATGGACTGAGAAGCACTGCACGGACATGATGAAAAGTAGCAAATCGCAGCCTGGTCGATTGCTTATGAGTGGCATTGAAACGCCCTTTCATGATATCGGGTAATTCCCTTTGATGTTAATTCAACAGCCACAGAAAAACACGAGAATCACTTAATGCTCTTAACTAAATAGGTAATTTTGTCATTTTACCTTATACAGTAAAACAGTTTTCATCAGCAAAGTTAAATACTTTTTAATTAGGTAATTTGTATTGTTGTATCTGGTCTCTTTGAGGGACGAAAATTATAAAACCGCCCCTGTTTACAACCATGATTGTTTGTAGTATGAATATAACCAGGACATACTACATCAATCATGTTGTCATTGTCGTGTGACCCACCAGCATCACCTGCAATGCTATACTGTCATTCACAAATCCTCTTCCATGGCCTGATTGCATGTAGAGCAGTCCTTCAGATGTGCACTTCAGCTTGCATTTTTCAGATGCAACCATTCACTTGTTTTATTCCTGAATGAATTGGTGATTTTTTTTTTATTGCTGTAGTGAATGATTCGGTTTGACTAATTCATAATGTCAATAACTTCTTTTCTATTTGAATCGTTAAATGCTTTTGAGCAAATAACTTGAATCAATGTTTCTTTTATAAAGATAATTCTTAGTTTAATTTTTTAATGATTCAGTGTTTGTAATTAATGGCTTAAGTAAGTGATTCAATGACATTTCTTTGTTTCTATCATGACTGAATTTGCATTTTTAACAAATCACTTGAAGGAATGATTTAACACTTGTCACTTGTTGCCGCTTGCTGTAAAATAATCTCCAATATTCCTGGACTAGAGAAAGAGAAAACCCTAAAAAAAGGCTAAATAAAATAAGCATGGCATATTTCCAAATTCCTGTTATCTTATCTGTCTGGTTCTCTTTCTTATTTTCTTCTCTTTTCTTTGTGTTTTGATCATATTGAATCGATCTTGCTGGCAAAAACTGGTAGTGGGTATTATAGTGACAGGATTGTGTATTGAGCACTGCAGTGGAGATATATGACTTGTGTCATTGGGGCAGATTCTAAAGCCTCTGTCATTCTGTCACTCACAGAAGACTGTGGGGTCAAACGCTGGCCAGACCAGAGCTGTACATGATTTCAGGGTCAGAGTTGCTTCTTTCCAAGATGTTAGTGCTGTGGCCTGCTGAATCCGTCACAGCGGAGGAATGGATCCAGTGGGATACTGGGATTATGATGAATGGGCCTGGATTTATAGATACATGCATCACGGCTTTCATCTTGAAGTACGACACTGTGTTTTACAGAAGCACCATCATTGCTTGTGGAGGGAGAATATAAGTATTGTCATTTCTACACCGGCTACGTATGCTGCTAATGTGGTGATCATAATCACAAAGATGAGAGTGGTTTTGTTCATGGAGTAATACAAAGAAACAGAAGTTGAATGACGATTAAAGGAATAGATCACCCAAAAATTATCATTTTAAGTTTTTCTACTTACCCCCGGGCATCCAAAATGCAGGTGACTTTGTTTTTTCAGTAAAACACAAACAGATTTTTAACTCAAAACGTTGCAGTCTGTCAGTTATATAATAGAAGTCAATGGCT
>NC_056710.1:3023835-3025399 GCF_018831695.1 Puntigrus tetrazona | reverse complement strand
CGTGACAAGGTGTTAAGACACAAAATGATCGGTCTGTGCAAAAAACTAAACAGTATTTTTATACATTTATTTTACCTCCTATACATCACAATCTCCAGCTGTCCTCAGCACATTCACAACATCTGGCACGTGACAGATATACAGTATACACATAGATATATACATAGATCTTTACATATCGTGGCCCATAGAAACAGTCGCTAATGAGGCATCTATGTCGCCTAGTCGGAAATTGTGGTGTATAAGAGCTAAAAATAAATTATATAAATATTGTTTAGTTATTTTGCACGGACCGATTTCCACTTTTCATGAATAAGACAGTAGGATGGAGACAGGAAATACTACAGGATCAGAACCTGGAGAAAGTACTACAAAGTGGGGATGCCTGAAGCTCAGCTGTGTCAAAGTGCTACTAAGGCAATGGTTCTGACAACATCATCATAATATCTGCATAAAAAAAATAGCAGTTGGTTTTTGTTGACATCTATTTGCATACAGAATGAGACTGAAAACTTTTTTTTTATTTTATGCCATACACAAAGTTAAAACTTAATCTTTCCTAAAACTATTCTTTTAATCATTTGGTAAAATAACATAGAGGCTTCACTTCAGCTTCAAGGCCTTGAGAAATTAAGAAACTTTTAAGAGAGCTGTTCTTTTGTATTGCTTTCTGTTTTATTGTGTTTTCTGTGCTGATATTGACTGTAATCAGCAGCCTGTGAAAGCATATCGACAAAGAACAGGTGCGTGAGTGTGTGTGTTTCATTTTAGTTTTTAAAGGGAAGGGGAAAATGTGACAGCTGTTGCCTAGGCAACCACCTCACAAACTTACATGAACATTTTCACCTGGGCATGTAACAAAAGCACAAATAGCTGAACCTCTGAGATGGATCCTGAAAGGCCTACTGATTTCTGTTCAGTGATGAAGGGCCTATCATAGATGAAAAAACATTTGGGGACAAAAACTCAGGTCATGTAAGCTCATCCCTGCCATTCAGCAACTGTCCTGTTCCTCTTTCTTAATCCTTTCACCGCTCTCCCTTTTGTTTGCAATCATTTTTGATCAAAGCTCAATCACAATCTCTTCCCCCGTCTCCCAGCTGGCAACGTGGGACTCTGATCGTGGGCTGAATGGCAGTCTGAGGGAGAACCGGGCTGAGCATGGCATGCAAGGAATTACTTTGAAAGTGGTGACCTTGCTGGTGAGTATTTCAATAAATCTGCTTCAGCTTCCCGCAGGTACAATCAGTGTGTTACCGATGTTAGGTTTGTCTTACAGTCACTGTAGAATAAAAAGCATGAAATGATTTTCATACGTTAAGTAGGACATGTTCATGGAATAACATTGCTATCAAGCAATCATTTCTCTTCCCCCTACAACACAGCTCTTGATGAAAAATGTTGTTTAAGCCACTCACCCCATTCTTAAGCCTAACCGTGACCTTAATGCTAATATCAATTCTGGCTGGTAGTAATTTCAGGAATGTTTATATGTGTATGCCTATGGTTCTGTAATAATATATGAAAATATGCATTATATGTTAATATGTAAAATATATAATAT
>NC_056710.1:3021740-3023825 GCF_018831695.1 Puntigrus tetrazona | reverse complement strand
AGGGATTCTCTTAGGGTTTGATCTTTATTTATTGTCCAGTCTATCTTTGTTGTGGTCTCTCTAAATACAATTACACTGCACTAGCTTGAGTCTCAGATATTTCATCTGTCTGTATTTGAGTGCGCGGGGCCTGCTTCACAAACAGTCAATCTTGTTTGGTGGCGTTATGCTTTACTGCAAATTGCCCAGGTGAATTTAAAAAGGTAATTTCTGTCTGATGAGGCATCGCACGCTTCGCTGGCCATGGTGTAACAGGTCAGCTGAAACACTTCATTTAGATTAACCTGAGACCAAAGGGTCCCAGCTTTCACTGGTAAAAGTGTCACGTCAGCCAGTGCTTTGAATGTGACTGAAAACCAATCTGACCACGAGTCACGAACTGAACAGATGGATCCACCGCAGAAATAAGGTTTGCAATCAATAGTAAATCTTTTATTTGCAGAAATACGTCCAAACTTATTAGTCAGGCTCTGCTTTCATCTTTGCTTCCCCTTCAAATGAGTAAATGATAAGATTCAATCTAAATCTGTCTGACACTAATGCCAAATAATAGCTATGTCAGCTTTAAGCCTGTCCGTTACTGTCAAGATGCTGCGGGAGATACATTTGAATTGTGGGAAATGTAAGATTTTAATATCATTGTTTGATAAGATCTGCAAATGAATCCTGAAAGTTTGGGGTTTAAGCGACACTAAAGACATACAGAATTTTATACAACATATTATGTTACAAAAGATTTATATTTTGAATAAATGTTCAGATAAATGAACTTTTTTCAACACTGATAATAATAACAGTGTGGTAGCACTTTAGAATATGGTTCCATAATTAATGAATAACTACACAAGAACACACGAGTAACGCAATAATAGCACTCGAGTAACTACCACTAACTAACAGGAAACTCCAGTTTATGAATTAGTAAGTAATTGTGCATAGTCGATTGTGGTAGTTCACTATTAGTTATTAGTAACTGATATTTTTTCATATGTCCCAAAGAACTACTAAGAATTACTGTATACTGGTTCATAATTAATATAAATAATAAATAATGTATAATTAATTCTAAAGTGAAGGTCATGGTAATCCACTAGTAAAGACTCAAGCATTACCAAATACTCCAGAGGGATCAGTATTGTAAAGTGAAGATTATAATAACTCACTAGAAATTACTCAAGTCTTTGTAAGCCTTTGCAGGTTTTGTAAAGTATTGAATATTAGTTATTTAGGTGTTACATCATCCCTCTAAAGGAATGAATAGTTTTTGGATCAGTATTCCAAAGTGAAGATCGTGATAACTCTCTAGTAATTACTGAACCACTGTAAACTTTTGAGGTTTTTGTAAGGATTCTGGTTAGTAATTCACTTTGCTAGATTTAAATCATTACTAGTAGATTGCCATGATCTTGACTTTAGAATACGGATCCAAATATTTAGTAGTTTCTTCAGAAGAATGTAGTAACATTTGAGGCTTACTATCCAAAACCTTACATCTCAAATGCTTACAATGATGCCAGGTGATATTAGGAAGTTATGATGATTGATGATGATCCTTTAGAAAGATTTTGTCATTACTAGTGTGTTGCCATCATCTTAATTTTGGAATTAATTATTATGCATAATTGACATTAATTGTGAACCTGTAGAACCCATTAGTTCTTATGAGTTCTCCGGGATATATGAAAAAATGTTTTTGATTGGGAACTACCAGTTTCAAATGAGTGCTATTACTTACTAAATTGTTAATCAGAGTTTCTTGTTAGGTAATAGTAGTTACTACAATCTTAATAGTGCATTAGTCATTTGTTCCTGTGTAGTTATTCATTAATGATGAATCAGTATTTTAAAGTGTTACCAGCAATGTTTCTTGAGCGCTAAATCAGCTTATTAGAATGATTTCTGAAGGATCATGTAATACTGAAAACTGGAGTAATGCATTCATCTTGGCAATCACAGAAAAAAAATATATTTAAAATCATATTAAAATAGAAAGAACTAATTTTAAATGATAATAATATTTTGAATTTAGATTTTTAACTGTATTTTTGATTAAAACCTAAATGGCCCCAAACTTTTGTGTGGGCA
>NC_056710.1:3016517-3021640 GCF_018831695.1 Puntigrus tetrazona | reverse complement strand
TAAAGTGTTACCAGCAATGTTTCTTGAGCGCTAAATCAGCTTATTAGAATGATTTCTGAAGGATCATGTAATACTGAAACTGGAGTAATACATTCATCTTGGCAATCACAGAAAAAAATTATATTTAAAATCATATTAAAATAGAAAGAACTAATTTTAAATGATAATAATTTAGATTTTTAACTGTATTTTTGATTAAAACCTAAATGGCCCCAAACTTTTGTGTGGGCAGAACAAGCTGAATATCTTTTTATCACTGCTTAATTTCAGTTCCAAAACAGGTTAACAAAGTATAATTAAATAAATTAACAAGTGAATCAAATGAACCTCTACATTTCTCTGTCTTCAGGAGGAGCCGTTCGTGATGGTGGCAGAAAACATTCTAGGCCAGCCCAAAAGATATAAGGGATTTTCCATAGATGTTCTAGACGCCCTGGCCAAAATTCTGGGCTTTAAGTATGAAATGTATCAAGTGGCTGATGGGAAATATGGTTCTCCTCAAGCCAACGGGTCTTGGAACGGAATGATTGGAGAACTGATTGGGAAGGTGAGACTCACATTTGACTATGTAAAACCGCATATTGATATAAGTTAGTTGTTAACTGCTTTGGGCACATATGTTTATGAAGGCATTGCACTTATTCAAATATACTGTCTTGCAACTCATACTGCCAGATTTCACTTGTGTTATTGTTACCTCAGACTGCATATTGATTTATTACTATTTAGAGAGCAGATGTGGCTATTTCAGCCATCACCATCACTCCTGAGCGTGAGAATGTGGTGGACTTCAGTAAACGCTATCTGGATTATTCTGTGGGAATCCTGATGACTAAAACAGAAGAGAGACTCAACATCTTCTCCTTGCTGGCTCCCTTTGACCTGGCTGTGTGGGCCTGCATTGCTGCTGCCATTCCTGTGGTGGGTGTCATGGTCTTTCTGCTCAGACGTGTTCAGTCTGTCCGCTCCCAGAATCCTCCTGGGCCCCACCAGCCTGCTTCTGTCACAACGTCCTTTCAAAGTGCCATCTGGATCGTCTATGGAGCCTTTGTGCAGCAAGGTGAGCTGGGTCACGTCACATGAACATGAGGAATGAGGTATCGCTGAATAGTCACCTCACTCGGATGGTACTATCAGTTGTTGACATTCTCATTTGCAGGGTTTTAAGACTTTTATTTTAAGAAAATATCTTTTCAGCAGAATATATAATTCTTTAAATATTTTACAGCACTAGAGACTTTGACAAAATATACTATTCTGTAACTCACAGCTGGATGTGTCTAAAGGTGCCTATGAAGAGAGTCGTGTTTCGTTGAGGTTTTAGATAAATGACTGCACTTTTCCATTCTGCGTAATCTGGGTATCTTGTAAATACCAGGCTGACTCTAAGTGTCTCTGTGCGCTTTCAGATGTAGCAAGTTAGACCAAGATGCAAGCAATTTACAGCAGCTGGTGAATGACATTTAATTTTTTTTTTTTTTCTAAAGCTATTTGTCAATTTGTAATTATAAGCCTTGGTCCCATAAATTGATAATGAAACACACCGTGAGTAATTATGAAAATAGGTTTTGCATTTGGGTCACCTTTTTAAATAAACATTTGCTTGTCACTTACAAAGGACAACCATATGATTGCAGGTGCGCTGTACTGTTTGAATTGTGTCAGGGCTCCTAGTAACAACCCTTATTAAAAAGTAACACATCATGAACAAACAGCTCTGCTTAACAAGTGTTAGGAGCCTTAAAGAGATAGTTCACTCAGAATTAAAGAAATTACTTTTCATTTTTGAATGAACTTTCCGTTTATGAGCAAGCATGTTGTCCATCGTTTGTCCTCTCAAATGACCGGTGTGACTAGAGTGCAATTACTGTGAAATTAATACTTTTATTAAGAAAGGATCAAAAGCAACTGTGATTAAAGACATTGGTATTATTATAAACATATTTATAATTCAAATAAATGCTGTCCTTCTGAACTTACTATTCATCAAATGAAAACAATGCATTAAGCAAGATATTAAGCAGAACAAACATTATCAGCATAATAATTATTACTTGAGCAGCAAATGAGCATATTAGAATGATTTCAGTAAGATCAAGAGTGGAGTCATGGCTGTTGAAAATTCTGCTTTTTTTAACTTACAAAATTTGACAGTATTACTCTTTTTACTATATTTTGATTCAATAATTGCAACCTTGATGAACATAAGAGACATCTTTCAAAAGCATCAAATGTCTTTCCAACCCAAAGGTTTTGAAATGGTAGTAGCTATTGTTTCCATTCATATAAAATTAGGCATATTTTCATTGGATCTAATGCTACTTTGTTGTAAATACAACTAATCATCATTAATGAAAAGATTTGTAACTATACTGTGAAGTCAGCTATTCTTACATGTCAGTGTAGAGGTGCATGTTTAGAACAAAAATGATTCAGAGATTCAAAGCACAAGCTCTTTTTTCTTGGAAGGTTAAATTTGAAATCTGTGCACTCTCAACCCTGTAATGAGCACGGTTGCCCACTTAACCTTTGACCTTTCCAATTACAGACTCTGTGGATATCCTTTCAGGCCTAGAGGGACATTTCAGATCTAAGATAATTTGGCTCAGAGTCCCAAAAGAAAACTTATAGCCCCTAACGAGCTCCATTGAGCATGATAGCAGCAGATCTTTTCCCTTCCCGTTTTATTCTCACCGTCTCGGTGTCAGTGATGACATTTCCAAGGCTGTGTGCGCTGGAGAGGAATATTGTGTTGACATTTCAGCGTAGGCTTATAAGGTGTTGAGCTTTTCTGAGAAAAACGGGTGATGGGAGAATGAATCTTATTACATGGCTGCAGTGCTGTGTCACTGCCAAAAAGCGGCGGGAAGAAAAATAATGGAAGGCTGAAATGAGATAAAATCACAGATGGGTTCAGTGATATAGACAAGGGGTCAAGATTTAGCTGGTTAGCATGAACCAGTTAGACCCTGCTGTCGAAAAAACCCTGCATTATACTCCATTCTTTGGGGGTTTTGTGTATCGTGCATGTTTGAATTGGTGTAAACAATGACAAACAATCCGTACAATGTTTCTCCTCTTCCTTGTGTTTGCAGGTGGTGAATCCTTTATGAGTTCAATGGCTCTCAGGATTGCAATGGGAAGCTGGTGGCTATTTACCCTCATTGTCTGCTCGTCCTACACAGCCAACCTGGCAGCCTACCTCACCGTATCCCGCATGGACAACGCTGTTCGGTAAGCTAACTTGTCCAGCTCTGTGTCTCAGTGCCAGAACTCCACACATCTGCAGATGCTTGTCCATATGCAGGCTTGTAAACCCTGACTCATCACGCTGTTGACCACATGGTGTGTCACAGAGCCTTATTAGAGCTGTCACATCTCTAAACGTAGCTCCAGGTTAGGATATCACGTCACTGGACTGCATTCATTAGCATCAGATTAGGGCCTGCACGACTGCTCATTTTTGCTAGTTGACTAGTCATTCAAAAAAGCAGTCGATTAGTCTATCGGTCAGTGTTTACCTTATGTAAATGCACTGTTCTGTTCAGAAAAGTTCAACATTGGGTTAACGGAGTACGCAGGGTGAGAAAGTGTCTTCTAGTTGATGTTGGATAGAGAACACGAAAATGTGTGTATCTTCATTATTACATGGCTGCAGTCTAGTAAGGAACATGAAGGAGGGAAAATGACATAAAATCACAGAGGGATCGATAAGGGTTCCAGGTTTAGCTGGTTAGCATGAGGACCAACGCTGTACCGAAAAGTGTGTTTTTCTGTAATTTGCGTAAAATATCAAGCACGTTTGATATTCTCAGTCCGGATTAATTCAAAGACCATCTGAGACTGTGCTCATCATACACTGCACTATTTTATGTGAAATTAGCAGTCTTTCTGAAAATGTTAAAATATGCAAACTGACTATTCATCAACTTGTTCGCACTGTAAATCAGGGCAAAACCCTGTCATGAAGTGTTCGAGCATTAGATATCATTTTTTGGGGTGTTTTTTTTATGAGAAATTTGACTTGTGTGTCAGTGTGCTTAATGGACTTAGATTATCTCAGATGTCCACAGTAGCATTGTTTTTTGCTTAAAAACCTTTTGAACACAAAGCTCTAGTTTAATTTTATTTTTAAAGTGCCCCTATTATGGCTAATCAATGGTTCATATTTTGGTATTGTGAGTGCCTAACAATAAGCTGACGTGCATGCAAGGTCAAAAAACACTTTCATTGTCGTATTTTGTCCCATTGTCCCATATTTGCTCAAAGATTCCCAAATGATTTTTGAGCACCTGATGAAGCAGCGTTTGTGAGCGCATTGCTGCTTTGTGTACAGCAATACCAGGGACCTATTACCTATTTTTACTGCTCCAAAACTGGCACCTAGTGGCAAAGAAATTATTTGCACTTTCATTCAGACCAACACAAAAAGACCAACAAGTAGGTGGGCAATATCCTGTTGTTTCACGCTAACATCTACATGAAACAACTTGGAATTAATTTTAAAAACAGCTAGTTTCAATTATTCAGAGTAGATTCTTTCTTCTGAGAGAAAATAAATGTATACACAGTGCACTTCAGTGACGTTTATATTTAGTTAGAGCTGTATTGCACAATGCATGAAAGATCATTTAAAAAATACATGATAGGGGCACTGTATCACTATATAAAACAAACCATTTAGTCATTTCAAGAAGAGAGAAAAAAATAATTGATACTGACCCAACATGACGGTAACTAGACTTATTTCAACAGCAACTAGACTAACAATGTTAAACTTACTTAGAAGTAAGTCTAAAATTGAAAAAAAGAACATTGTCAACTAGTCAACTAAATGCTTCATATTTCTTCAAATTAAATTTGAGATCACAGCATGCCGGCTGTCTCTTAGAGACCACATTGGTCCTTCACTTCCCAGCAGGGAGCTCACAGTTCCTGACATTCTCCATAAATTCTACTAAAGGTCGCTTCATATTAAAATCCTCTCTTTTTTTCCTCCTTTGTGTAGACGTCAGAACCTTTTCTTCTCCTTTTATGTGTTCTAGGTATTTTGTCAATTCTAGGCTGCTCCCACTTCAGAGAAATCTCATGCACACATTGTCATAAACACACATGTCTTTATA
>NC_056710.1:3013287-3016417 GCF_018831695.1 Puntigrus tetrazona | reverse complement strand
CACACACACACACACACAAGATTGCATAAGAACTCAAGACTCAATAACTTCCATAACACATTTTTCATTGTTTTCTAGCATGTTAAAACCTGAAAATAAAATAAAATTGCTAGCGATACTGATGTACAAAGCAGTTTATTTCAAATGTTTTTTTGTAAGAGGTCTATAATTCTTATCAAGGCAGATCAGAAAAAGCAATAAAATACTAATCATTTAAAATATATTTACAATTTAAAAGAACTGCTTTTTCATTCGATTAAATTTCAAAATGTAATTTAATCTTGTGATAGAAAAGCTGAATTTTTAGTAGTCATTACTTCAGTCTTCAATGTCACTGATCATTGATTTGGTGCACAAGACACTGTTTTATTATCATCAGTGTTAAAAACATTGTGCTGCTTTGCCTTATTTATTTATTTGAAAGAAACTATTTTTTAAAGATATTTTCAGAATTAAAAGTTTAAAAGAATCGCATCTATTTGAATAGAATAAAAAAAAACATTTTTGTAAATTTGAACAAAAACAAAAAATTGTCACGCTGTGGTTCAGAGAGAAGGAGCGCTAGACGAGCATATAACATAAATAGTCTTTTAATCTTCTACACACGAAATAAACAATATAGTTGCAGGCAGGCAGACAGAACAAAAACCACACATTAAAGACAATCTGAACGGAAACAAACTGGACTTAAATACCAAAATTAATGAGACACACCTGAAGACAATGATACAATTACCTGAAATGATAAGTAGGGCATACAGAGCACGTGGGACAAGAAAACAACAACACAGAGTCCAAAGATGTGACATAAACCTGCTTTACCACAGCTTACGAAAGAAATGGTCAATTTCAGAACTGCAACATTTCTCAGGAAGGTTAAAACTCTACAAAAGCTGCTCAGAAGGGTTTGCAGTATAAATGACTATATCATCTCAATACAATGAGATGACACCATGCGTAACACATTTCCAGAGTTTTTTTTTTCTCCTCCAGCTGTAGCAGTATCACTATAATTAAACTGATTAATTGTTCTGATTTTATCTTCTCAAGATGAACAATCTGACTCATTGAATCTGCAAATAATTGTGCGGTCCTGTTAAATAGCCTTGTCAAGGGTGATAGAAGATGCTTATCTCTACATGAAATCACTCCCCACTAAAACCAGAAGGAGAAGCAGCACAGTGTCATTACGCAAGAGGGAAGAGCAGGCGGCTGTCCTATAAACATCACATGGACTGCATGACATCGGAAGTTGCAGATGGAAGACAGCAGCTGTGAACTGCAAAATCATTTAGAACTGTATTTTGTCAGGGGGATTTTTAACCCCCCAAATAATTCAAATAATTCATGAATACATCATGTTTATGCATTCATTCATTGTCTGTGACAGTTTTAGTGTTGTTGTGTCTAGTCTGCCTTTTCATTAGTGATTGATTGTTGCATGAGCTCTTTTATTGTTTAAAGTGGAGTATTGTTGCGCCTATTGGTCTGGCTTCTAACTCGACTGTACTTTTTTTTATTATGCAAATAGTGATGATTTGTTTTTGGTTTTGTTTTTCTAGACCCTTTTAAAGTCTATATTAAATGTGTGGACAAGAATGTCTGTGATTGTTATAATCTGTCCACAGCCATCTGAACTGAAAACACATTACATAAACTACTTCCATCCTACCAACTGCTGCATATTTATCAAATTTAATTAAAGCTTTTGACAGTATTTTAAATAACAAAGCGGCCATCCAACCCAAACATCACTTTAAAAAAAAAGAAAAAGCATGCATACTACATGCATACATAAGAAGAAGAGCAGATGTAAACCAGACAAATATTTTCATGTTTTTAGACTGGTGCTTATAGAGCCAGGTCAAGCAAAGCAGTAATGGTAGTGTTAGATAAGGGACTTTCATTAACCCCCATATTACCCTATAGAAATGCAGCATATCAGTAGCTCGAACTCACCTCTCTTTGATTCATGAACGCATTTAGGAGGAATAGAGTCATGGAGAGGTGAAGGACATTGTCTCTCTTATAATTTAATTAAATTGTTTTACTTTATTTCAGAGAAGAGACAGCAAGTTGTGAATGCATTTTAGATTCTAAGCTACATAAAACTATAGGCAATACTAAAATAATAATCATTTTAAAATAAACTGTCTGAAATGTCATTAAAAAATAAGCAGGTCCTTCTGAGCCACACCATTTTCCAAATATTTAATTCCATTAATTGTGATTTATTTCTCTTCGTTTTTATTTAGTTCCTGTTCTTTAAATCTTTACAGTCATGGTAATAAATCTTTGCTCACTCTTCGAGAGCAATTAAAAATAAAGTGAAATAATAGTATCTATGTGTGTACACTGTTACAAGTTATTCAATTGGTTGAAAAGCTCCATATGATATGCCTAAATGGTTGGTTCCGGCGAGAGTATTTTTTTAATTGTTTAATGCTCCTTTCACACTGTTTACGCAGGTTGTGAAATGTACCATTCACAGCTTTTTGTTGGTGTTGTTTAAAGCATATCTAGCCCTCCAGATTGTTTAAAAACTAAAATAATAAATCAAATCATCCAGCACATGACAGTGAACACAGTGGCAATTTCTCAAACACATTCTGAACATCAGGCATCAATAATTCTGAGCATACAGTATGTTAATTGGCTAAATTGCATTCCTCCACATTCTGTTGTCATATCTGTTTTTTTAATATATTGTGCACTTTAAATAACATATGTAACTTTTGTGTCTTTTATTACTTTTCTTCTCAATCCAGAACATTTCAAGACCTTTCCAAGCAGACAGAGCTGAGCTACGGAACGGTGAGAGACTCTGCTGTGTTCCAGTATTTCAGGGTGAAGGGCACGAACCCCTTGGAGCAAGACAGCACTTTCGCCGAGCTGTGGAGAACTATCAATAAAAATCAGGGACAGGACAACTCTGTGACCTCTCCTGCTGAAGGCATCCGCAAGGTATCAGACACAGAGTACTGTTACTTACAGATGAGGTGGAAGGGAGATCAAGAGTCCGCATGTGTGGCCTAATCCAAACTTTATGATGCCAAGGACCCCTAAATATCAAAGCAGCTGTTTATTTTTACAGGAAATATAAATGCATTTATAATGTATAATATATATA
>NC_056710.1:3004126-3013187 GCF_018831695.1 Puntigrus tetrazona | reverse complement strand
ATACACACACACACACACACACACACAGCACATGAAACAGACTAAGAGGAGCTATTATTAAACTGAAAAGCTCAATCCTTTCAAATCTGCACCAATCATGTTAATCAGAGTGGAGAGCTGTCCGTGGTTCTGAATTTCTGCTGTACAGTAGTTCATAAAAGGTGTCCGTGGTACTAGTAAGAGCTTTTCTTTGCACTAGACCATGTTCATGAGGCTGGCTGGCTATCTGTAGCTCATTGTAATCCAAAGCATATCTCACAGAACACAAAAAGAGCCCAGCAGTAAATTGCAGTCTGTTTAGGATTGAAACAGGACAATTCTGGCATCTTGCATCATTAAAAAGAGAAAGGGAAATGTAGCATGCAAGTCGGATAGAAAACATGAGAAAACTGCCTTAGACTATCAAGAAAAATATTCATAGCTCAGACATTGCTATATCCATCCATATTGCGCAAGTCATAAAAATTATTCATATGCTGCTGAGTGCATTCATTTATCTGTGCTTTTTTTGGTAAAACTTTCACTTTGTATACAAACTGTTGCTGATGCCAAGAGAATGTTTAAGACGCTTGATATCCACATCAAGCCCTTTAATAAAACTTTAAAAAATTGCAGCTATTGAATTTCATAGCTCATCTTATTGTCACATATCCACCGGCATGCTATTTGCAGGAGACATCACCAAACCATGAATTTCTTTATGAGAGTTTTTCAGCCCAGTTACATAACTGGCTATTAAGTTAACAATTCAGCAGGCTCCGAATTGATTTCTTAAGCAGAATAATGAAAAGAGATAAGACACAGAGAAATTGAGGCCTGTACGGTTGCACCCCCGCACATTGGATAGTGTTGAATAATGCTATTGTCAGGCCATCCATGCTGAAGTGTTTAACTGCCAGTAATTGCCCAACAGATTCACATATATACTAGTGTTTCTTCAACTGTGGTCACTTTTGTCCCGGTGGACTAGAAAATAAATTCTCTCACAGCAAACATTTCACACCCTCACTAGTATCATTTTTTTGCTAACAATGTCCAGTAGTATATGGACATTTGTCACTGTAGAATGTTTCTGATTTGATGTATTTTCCCCCCTAAAATGCTTTTTGCAAAATAAAATTTTACATTTGCTAAGGAACATTTTGAAGCTATGCCACACTACAGTTTAGTTGTTAGCATTAAATTAAGTGAAAGTACATTTATGTAACAAGTTTTCTATTTGAAATGTAATTGCAGTTTTTTTTTTTATTTCTGCTCATCAAAGAATCCCCCCAAAAACAGCAAAAACATCATTAGTAATTAGGAACTATTAGTAATGACTAAGCCCCAATAATAATTGATAATAACTAGCCATCAAATCAGCATGTTAGAATAATTTCTGAAGGATCATGTGACACTGAAAGAAAATAGCAGCTGAAAAGTCAGCTTTGTCATCTCAGGAATAAATTACATTTTAAAATACATTCCACTTGTATACATTTGAAAGACTTGCTATCAATGCTTTAATAGGTTGAGAGTATCCAAATCCTACTAATGGATGTGCACTTGAAAGACAAATTGTAAATATCACTTCAGGCAGTGACAGATATTTGTAGCACTTTAAAAAGAGATAGGGAAAATTTCATGTTTATATGGAAGAGCCAGGAGACAGTATAGCTTCTTTGTCATTTCTTCTTTGACATCCTTTTTTTTTCCCTTTGTACTTGTCATATGAAAGTTTGTCATGACTGTGTAGTAGCGATAGAGCCTGAGTTTAAAAGAAACAGAAAGGAAAGCGGACGCGTGTGCTGCTTTATTTCGTGTGGTGGGGGAAGGGAGGGAAAGCCATTTTCCCAAGAGACAGTGAAATCTCTTGAAAAAGAAAGCGGGGGAGGCTAGTTTCCAGAGAAGAAACAAGTTCAAAGCCATCTCATGACTTTCAGTGAAATATAAACATCTTTCATTTTGAATGATGTCTGTGACCTGTCTGACAAGAACTGAGTGACTGAAAGGAGAAGCTCTCCATCTCAAGATAACCTCCAGATGTGTGTATTATCAAAAACACAAAATGTTCAGCCATACATGGGCAAATTAAACATTGTATCGTGTGTGTGTGTTTGTGTGTGTGTGTGTGTGGTTTCTCTCAGGTGAAGCGGGATCCGTATGCCTTCCTGTGGGACATGGCAGTGTTAGAGTATGCCGCTCTGACAGATGATGATTGTACGCTGGTGGTCACAGGAAACAGCATGAGCAGCAAAGGATATGGCCTGGCTCTGCAGCACGGCAGCCCCTACAGAGATCTCTTCTCGCAGAAGTGAGCGAGTGTATATGTGCGATATGATCAGAAAGAACGATACAAGTCGTTAAACTGGCTGAAGGATAGACACCATCGTTTCAATCATTTCGAGTCAATATCAAGCTCCAAAGCTTCGCAAACATCACACTGCATGACTGTGATGGATTGTTTCCCTTTTTCTTTCATCATCTGTCCTTTCTCTCATTTACATTACATTTATTTCCTTGGCAGACGCAGTCTTGCCGGAGAACCCATGAATCGTGTTGAATCACCAGTGTCTGCTTCTTTGCGCATTTATCTTCATTCCCACCCATCCTTTCTTCTCTCCACTGGCTTTAAAGCACCTCACCCTGCAGCCCTTCATTTGTTTGACTATAATTTGCATTCATATTTTCAGCTCGTACCGATGCTCCGCTCACATACTAATTAGCTTTAGGGAGGTAAGCTCGCCGGCAATTAATAATTCACATATCAGGAACATCGGGGCATCGAAATGCATTTTCATGACGGATTCTCTACAATCACCTTTTGGCCTGTTATGGGGAATTAGAATCAAACATGTTTTAAATTAATACCCAGGACAATTGCAGTTGAACAGACTTTATTTTTCAACCTTTGACATTTCCGTTGCTATCATTAGTTATTGACCTTTTCCTCTGGATTCTTTACAATCGCGTCCGCTTTCTGAACGTCTGCTGCATTGAAATGTATAACTACTATGAAAACCTGTCAAGGAATAAAGAGAAAGCTAATTAATAAGCTCTATAAAAGACCAAATGTTCATTGCCACTGCCGAAGTGTTTTTTTTTTTTTGTGATTTACAAAGTTTGTCAACACTATTTAAAAAAAACTTTTATCTCCTTTTTTATATTGAGAAGATAATTACCTCACTTTTTACATTTGAAAACCATAAGTATTTTATTTTTCCATCATTTGTTCTTGGTCATGCTTCATGGCCAGTTAATGTTATACAGGGTTTGGACAAAATTGTGTGTAAACAAAATACATGACTATTGCAGCAATGGGACATAAAACATCAGCATTCACCTTGAAGGCCAGAAAAAGCCACTTCACAAAGACAGCATCCATGAAAGAGCTGCAATTGCTGAAGCATTAATCACAGGTACCAATATAAAAATGCCAAAGATGTTGTCATGATCACAAAACCTGTACAGCTGGAACACCAGGATGAACTTCAACATCTAAAGCAACTGACAGATTATAAACAAAATGGAAAAATGTGTATGAATCTATTCCAAGACATCTGGAAGCTGTTTAAAATGCAAAATGCAGTAAAACCCCATATTGCTTATTTCTCAAATGTTCCCATTATTTTATCCAACCCTGTTATTTGTCTCATAATCACCAGGTTATTTGTCTCATAATCACCATATTTTGTTCTGGACATTCCTCTTGTGCTAAAATGTACAACAAGTAGAACAAGAACAGGCAAAACCAATCATTTCAGTATGTTTTTTTTTTATTATTATTTTTGTCCTTCAGATGAAAGTAATGACAGATTTGTAGCTCAGCCCTCTTAACAATCCATTTGTTTTCACTTCAGGATCCTTGACCTGCAGGAGAAAGGAGACCTTGACATACTAAAGCAGAAGTGGTGGCCACGCAAAGGTCGCTGCGACCTGGACAAGCACGCGGAGCCCCAGCCGGAGGGCCGTGCCCTGAGACTGCACAGCTTTGCTGGGGTCTTTTGCATCCTAGCGGCAGGGCTGCTCCTGGCCTGCCTGGTGGCCGCTCTGGAGTCATGGTGGAACGGGCCACGCTGTCAGCGGGCACAGCCCAAAGAGGTGACCCCACAGGCGGCCAAACTACGGCCAACCCCTGCCCACCGCGCCCAGGACTGTACAGCCACTGCCACACTCTACTTTATGGATCCAGACGCCACTGACGCAAGCCCCGATTTAGTCGAGCTCCAGTACACCCAGCTATAGGTGTGACTATTAAGAACTTACTGCCTCCCATTTGCTGAAGTGTTGCCAAAGAGAAGGCAAGAGGGAAGGGTGAAGGGGGGAGGGAGCCACTTAAGAAAAAATAGATCAAATCTTTGATTATTGAAAGGGATAGTCTACCCAAAAATTAAAAACAGTCATCATTTACTCACTCTCATGTTGTTCCAATTCCATATGAATTGTCTTCTACGGAACACAAAAGAAATTTTGAAGAATGTTTAAAGTTGACATTTAATATAAATTCACCATATCTATTTTAATATTATTGATCTTATGGGGTGAATGTTTATTTATTTCTATTAGGATCTCTGATCTTCCAGTAAAACACCATTCTTCAATTTATTTATACTTTTTTTTCTTTGATAATGTTATACTCAAATGTACATGAAATTTGTAAAAAGTTCTTTAGTAGTTTGTAGTTTGATTTGTGACTTGAAAGTTTTAGTGCCTATTATCATGGCCACAATCAGCTAAAACATTCTTCTACATAGCTTCTTTTGTGTTTCACAGAAGAAAGGAATTCATGAGTTTGGAACCACAGAAAATGATGAACAGAATTTTCTTTGTTTGGATGTACTATCCCTATAAGTGGAGATGATAGTTTTCGTATTTAAACCCATTAGCTCTGTGTTATGGGCAACTACAAATATTGCTGTTTCCAAGTAGCTTTCTGCATACGAACGTCCCCAATTTGCAATATCAGTCAATTATAGCCTACTACTTCTGCTGCTTCTGCTAGGTTGTTAGGGCAAAGGTTGTACCTGGATCCCTAAACTAAAGTGTGTGCAATGAGAAAGCCAGTGACTTATTGACTTATGTTCAAGTGTTCTACAGTTACTCTTCCGTCCTTGTCTCCTCTCCTTCTCTCTTTTCCCTTTGGTGATATCTTGAGCCGAGGCAAGCATATTGGTGAGAGCAACAGCTCATAAACCACATATTATAGTTGGGGAACGTTGATTGTCGATAACGTGATATAAAATTTTACAGACATTACAGACAACTGCTTGAAATGTGACTTAAATGTGATTTAAATTAATAACACATAAAGAGATAAGAATTTTTTACTAGCTTTCAAACTATATTGCTTTCACCAACCAACACCTTGTTCTCGCTTTAAGGTGCTCAGTCTGCCATATGCCTGTACAACTTGAGTGTTTCTTTTATGTATGGTTTTGTTTGGTTTATGATACACTGTAAGAAGCGAGTCATTGGAGCTCTGGCAAGCAATAAGAACCACACGATAACCAACTTGACACATTTTACGTTTTATATCCCTCTCTGTGTCTTCTTATTGCAATTATATGCCAATGTCCAGGCAGTCACGGGTTCTCTATGGTCTCATACAGGACACTAAGGGCTGCACTCTGGAGATGGCGTCTGGGTCATTGGCATATAATGAAATTGCAACTGCTGCAGGATGCGCACGGGACGTTTGGCCAGAGAGAGAAAGAGACTGGGAAGACACGCAGGCTTTTTACACAGGTCAGCCGAGACCTGAGCAGGGATACCTGTCAGTGGGGTGAACAGGGCTTGATAATGTAGAGTCATTGAGAGGAAGGACAAGCGTCCTCCTGGAGCGGGTTAGGGCTCCAAATCAATCAGATTATATATGAGGATGTGGGTGGAGCGGTAATTATGATTCACTCATCCAAAGAGAACTAACTGATCACAGAGACCCAGGCAGAGTTAGACCAATTAATTCATCCATATTGTGTAGATTAATAAGTACTTTCTGTTTAGAGTGATGATTTTATTCATGGAGTCTCTTTGCCAAAGCAGCACTAACAGGAATCCCATTGTGTGCCTCTCCATTTCGCTCCACATACTCATCAAATTCATCATCTGTTTGTCATCCATCAGATCACCCATTCAGCGGCCACACTGATGTCCCAAAATATTGCAATCTGGAATCCAAAAGGAGATTGGCCTCCAGTTGTGTTGTTTGTCACGGCTGTAAGTGCCCCAAATTGGGTGTATTTTAATGGCGAATTAATGCATTTTTAATTAGAGCCACATTCAGACTTTCTTCTACAGCTGCATGAGCTCTGCAGTAATTATCTCTTCATTGATCTTATGACTCAGAAACATAGTCTCATAATGTGACACCTCTAATTACCCATAAGCGGTACAAAACTGTAGAATATACAGCTGATTCGCTTTGTATCGACCGGGCTAGAGACCTAAGACCTCTGCGATTGAGTTAAAGGACCAGTTCACCCGAAAGTAAAAATTCAGTCACTAACAAAAACACAAAAGAAGATTTTTTTTTATAGCTTGTTTTCGCCTGTATAATTAAAGTCAATGGGGGCCCAAGTCGTGATGCAGCTTTGAAACAACATGAGAGTGAGTAAATGGCGGAATTAAATTTTGAACTATTCCGATAAAATGGAAAGGATGCATTACTGAACTGGCTTGTACAAAACAGTGAAGAAGAAGAGTTATTAACAGAGTAGTCCTGGATGTAACGGTTATCAGTGTTAAATGAATTCTTCACTGTATCGAGTTCACCCTCCTCACTCTCTTATGGAGGATGCATGGCATGCGAATTAAATGACTGTGTGGGAAAAAATGTAAGCAGTTAGCAGCCTGTTAATGTTGGCTTGATTCTTTCATTAAGTGGCACGCCTCAGCATCACTGGCGCATGACCGAAGCTATTTCACGGCACTGCGTATCAAAGAATGAAGAAATACCCCTTTCAAGGCTCCTCCGAAATAAGCCCGAAACATTGAAGCTCCAAAGCATGTGTTTGCAATTCAATTTATGGCCCATGTTTCCCAGCGCTCGCTCTCATTTGCATCATTGATTTCTTTCATTTGGCAACTTTTCGGATATGAAGCTTTTTTCAGCAGTTCAGACCTTTTTGCTTGCTTTGCTGGAGCGGGTGGGAGAAGAGATGGATTTGATTTTATTTTTATGAGATTATTTGGTGCTGTCAGTAGTACGTTGTGTAATTGGTATCATTAATCAGAGCTGATGTGATTGTTGGAGCCCTTCTGTAAACACCTTCTGCTCATTTCTGAAAGATTGCACGCACATCCACGTTCTTTTCATTCACATCTGTTCTTGCTCCAGTGCCCGTCCACTTTTCATTTCTCGCTTCTTCTTTCTTTCTTTTTAGCTGTTTTTCACCCCGCAAATCAATTCCCGCCCTTTCATCTTTCCCCTCGCCTTGGATTCGGGCTCAATCTCTCCCCCTTTCTTTTGTCGTTCCCAGGACAAAGAGGTGAATCTGGAGCAGGTTCACCAGCGTTTGAGTGGGCTGATGGAGGACGATCTGGCGCACAAGCAGCTGCCGGGTCAGTCTCTGGAGATCTCTGCCCTGGACATGGGCAGCATGCGTCCACAGCAGAGCTCCCAGGAAGTCATGAGAGATTTCCCCCCTGGGGGCCTGTCCGTGACTTCCTTCCTCCAGGAGGGTCCTGGGGTCGGCCGCGTGCCCGGACGGAGCCTTCCCCTCCCTCTCAGCAGTTCCACTCTGCCACCCTCCATGCGCTGCAAACACCGGGCGCCCAACGGAGGCCTTTTCCGCCAGAGCCCCGTAAAGACACCTATGCCCATCTCTTACCAGGCAGTGCCCGGGGGACCCATCCCAGAAGCCATTGATCCAAGCCATGGGACCTCTATTTGAGACGAGCGGTCTGAGCGTTCTAAAGACTTCTTGCCAAGCAGCCAATCACAAAAACCGTGTTTGGACCAGGTCTGGTTGCATTTATACAATTACATACATACAAACAGCTATGGAGATCTCTCTTTTTTTCAGTACAGATACATACGACTGTGAGACGCTGACTTTCCTTGCCTGTACATATTTGTATATAACGAGAGACAGCAGTGAAGTCAAAGTGTATTTTGAATATTCATGATTTTTTTGAAGTTGAGTTTAAAAGAAGTAATTACCTACAATACAGACTGTTTGAATGGCTTTGTAAATTTTGTTCTAAAATAAAAATGAGAATTCCTTGTGGATGTTTTCTAAGTGCCACGTTTAAAGATTTTTATTTGAAGGAGAAGAGACGGGGAGAAAACAAGTGAAAGAGAAACAATCTGTAAATCTTTTGATCTACTAATTTTTTTGTTTAATATAAAAAGCTTTAAAGAGAAATGAATCAAAGAAACCGCAGGTTTGTGGAGGCACCGCTCACGTAACATTTGATCCCAGGGAACAAAGTTTTAGTAGCAGCTCTTCATCATATAATCTCAGTGTGTATGGCAAAATCATCTGTAGAACAACATACACAACACTCGCCTTTAATATCAAATACATTATAAAAAAGACATATGTACATTATATGTACCTGAAATTCTGCGTACTCATATGTAATGGCTGCATTTGAGTCTTTTTAAAGTGTACTCTGAATAGAGAGCAAAATATAAACATATCAATATTAACTATGTTGTAGAAAATTAAATTTATCTTGTTCCTGAAACCAGTAGTGATTTTAACATGTTGGAAGAAAATCACCATGGTGTTTGAGATTCTTTTGGTTATAAAATAAACTCTTTTGCATCAAATCTTTTCATTTAGTGTTCATTGGTATGATTATCATTTTAAAAAACTAAAATAAGGTAAAGTTCAACAATAAACTAAGTCTATTAAAATAGGTTCATTTATAAATGCCTGATAGGTTAAAAGATTGGGGAGTTGTTTTTAATAAAAAAAAACAATCATGTTTACAGAAACAAAAATATAAACTTTTCCACATTAATAATAAATGTTTCTCTTGAGCATCAAATCAGCATATTAAAATTACTCCAAAGACCGGAGGAATGGCTGAAAACATTCAACATGGATAGGTTACATTTAAAACTATATTGAAA
>NC_056710.1:2957351-3003126 GCF_018831695.1 Puntigrus tetrazona | reverse complement strand
TCTTTGTGAACTATTCCTTTAAGCCACATCACATCTGTAACAATATAATGACATAAAAGATAACTTTCAGAATGTTTTTTTTTTATATAATGTAACTAACTTTTATTTTTATAGTTATATTTTTTGCTGTGAATCGACATTAATTCTCTCTATCCGATATCAGTTGCCTATTGAAATCCATTGCTGAGAGTGACAGGCATACTGTTGCCTGGAGGAAAAGCAAATGGTTAACGTGACTGGCCTGATTGTTTTGCACATGTAGGCTACTGACCTTGCAAGACAGCTCTTGTATTCTTCTGCTTGGGATAAATAACACTTGCATTATTCAGACCTAGCTCTTCAGCTCAAGGAGCAAACTGTCTCCCCATAGACCAGCCCGCCTTTTTAATGGCTGTCTGAAAAGATTTGAGTGTCCTAATCAGAAAAAAACATTAGCGAGAATCGTCCTTGTCTCTTGTGACTCAAGTGAAAAAAAAAGAATACTAATCTGCCGTTAGCATTAGTATCGAAGCTCATCATCAGCCGGCATGAAATGGGTAACATGGAATGTGACTATGACCTCAGCCACCACAAAACTGAACCGCCTGCTTGTGCAGTGATATCATGACCACATGAGACCAGGGCGGCTAAATTGGACCAAATGTGGGATGCATGCAACATGAAATGAGAATTTCACTTGGGAATTATTAAAGTTTACCTTTTAAGGCACATTCTTACTTATTAGGGATAACTAGCAGCCCCTTAAATACAGTATTAATATTAAATGTGTTTTGTCGTTGGGGATTGGTACAGGAACAATTTGTAACTTTCCAGCACAGTACATTTTTCAATAGGTACAAGACTGCATGCTGTTGAGTTTTCTGAATAAAACTTTCCAGAGAAGATACATGTTTTTATATAGTGCTATGTTAAGTAGTACCCCTATAGAAAGTGTAAAGAAGAGTAAATTTTTATGACTGCAAATTTAACACAGTTAAGTACAGTTTTAAAAAAGTACACTATGACAATGTCCAATTAAAAGTTTTACTTCATAGTGCATTTGAAATAATTGTTTAATCAAGTTATGGCATTTATTATAAAATTCATTCTTTGTACATTTATGTCTAACCGTTAAGTGTAAGAAATCATTGCATCCAGTTTGCGCTTAATTCTGTTCTTTAAAGTATCGTGTTTATGTAATAAGTAAACGTATACTAAAATGCTTTTCTTTTCCGTAAGCTGTGGGAGAACAGCCCATGCTGTTAAGCCTAAAAATGCAGTTGGGTATGCGCCCTAGATATTAAAACTCGTAAAATAATCACTCTCTTACATCACTGCAGCAAAGACATAGTGTCACTTCATGTAATGGGATAAAATGGACTATGAGTTCCTGGAAACAGGACATTGCATTTTGCGGCTGTACGCGAAAGGAGAAGTTTCATTGTCTTGAAACCTGATTATCCGAAGGGAACTGGACAATAATTTCATATGAAACCTTGCCTAACCATTGTAGAGTGAAGCTGGCTTTCTCCAAAGCAAATGAGAGACCTCCGATTAGTTCAGTAACGGTCTTCTTGGCAACAGCCTGAAGACAAGCCTGTCAGCTTGGTTTTGTTTGCCGATTCTGTCCGCAAACCTTGTTTACAGCTGACCATCTGCTATTGGTAAGGCTGGGCCATATCCTGCACATTTCAGCAGTCAGTTTTAGTTCTGACACTGAAAAGGAGCACAGTCATGCTGACTTCAGAGCAACAGGAAGCTGAGGGAATAAACACCTAGTGGAGTGAAGCACTAAATGCTTAGAGGTGATGAGGTGAAATGGAAATAACACAATAAACTTATGGATAGGGCTACAAGTGAATTACGACAACATTTACAGAATAAGGGTCTAAAATTGTTCTGTGACATACCCGATTGTAATGAAATTTAGGACTGTTGTGATATTAAAAAAAGTTCCAAAAAAATTTGAGCTGATCTAAAAGTGGTTTTAATTTCAAGACCATTATGTCTTGGTCTTGGACTCAGGAGAATGTAGGCTCTGTCTTGACCCTTTTCTGCTCTCGGTCTTGGCCTGGACTTGAATGAGCCAGTTGGTCTACTCTGTGGCCATCTTGGCAACATCCCTGTGCAGCTATTTCAATGAATGGTCAGTCAAATGAAAATTAGTGACTAGGTTAAGTTTGCTCATAGCATTCTTTCAGTGAATTACTCATCCAAACTGATTTTTTTTTTGTTTTGAAAAGTGGCTGTCCAAACATGCTTTATAGTCCAATAAGTGGTCACCATTGGGTGATGGATGATTTTTTGCAGAGATAATGGAAAAAAATGATTAGGGCTTGTCAGCGCCACATTGTAAATGCATAAACATTTCTTAGTACAGCAATATCAGTATAAAATGAAGGTGAATAGAAATGGGTAAACTTAATCCTTACAAAACCTCCTACATCCATTTTGTTAGTCAGTTAATGTTCTCCTGTCTGAGGCTATAAAAACCTTGTGAAACAGAAATGCACAGAGTATTTATTATTGTACTTATAATTAAAAAAATCTGCTTTAATGTGGTCAAAGGTAATGGTTTAATCACTTTTATTCATATAGCAATTAATATATAGTATTTTTTATCAAAGCACTGAACAGTATCAAATAGGAGAATAGAGAGATGTTTTTCACGATCAAATAAAAATGTATTATAATTTAAATTTATATTAAATACAATACATGGAACTTAAAAATTACTATTTGATTAATTTAGGTATCAAGTATTTAGTAAGGCTAAAGAGTAGCATTATATGTAATTTTAGAATTACTTTAGAATTGCTATTTTTTAAATGTACGATGCATGTAAACTATAAGAAATTACATTAAAGCATATTTTACCATAAATGCTTGCAATATTTATCACATCAAAATAAGTGTACGTCTTTAAAGCATGACAAAAGATTATTAAAACATGTTTTATGTATTATCAGTGCAAAACAATTTAAAATTAATTTAAAGGATCTCAAATTCATAAGCACATCTCAGATGTCTTATCTCCAGAGCAAGGTCATCATTACTACTGCAGTCCTTGTGCCATCAACTCGGGTTAGTTTCAATTCTCTTTACATAAATTTTGTAAGAAGAAATCATTTTTGGGTGGATCTCTTTGGGAATGACATTAACTCCAGCATTGTCAATGGTGACTGCGGACAAACAGGCAGCTGTACCATAAGCATGGGAATTAACTTGCACTTTAATCACTTCCTTTGTTTTTTTTCTTTGATGTGGCAGTAGCACAACTTGTTTAATGAATAGTGGAGATGCTCTTTTATGCAGATGAACAGCCTCATTTAAATGACAATGTGAGTTTGTCAGCTGTGATTGGATGCGGCAGAAGTTACGCCTTAATTACCCTGGACTGACAATTAGACTTGGCATTAAGTGACAGAAATCTTTCTCAAATCTGTTCATTCTCTTCTTTAAATCTTTTATATACATTATAGTACATTCTGAACTTCTTTTCTTTTTTTTACTTTTTTTTCTCATTTTACTGGACTGATCTACACTGTTCCAAGAATAGATATTCATCTCTCTTTGGATAACTCCACATAAGGCCTTTGACATGAATGATTTCAAGCAGTTATTTCTTCCTATTTCAAATCAATGCAATTTTCCTGCCGGTTCTACATTAATACAACCCATTGAAGAGGCGTGGGTTCCCTAATTATAGAAACTCTTGTAGAATGAAAAGTTATTTTAGTTATCACTCATCCCTTAGCTGAATGAAACAGATGTAACTGTGTGTGTGTGTGTGTGTGTGTGTGTGTGCAGGCATGAAAACCTCAGCTGTTAAAAAGACTAATATACACTGTTTGTGTGCACAATGTGTGTAGTATTTCTGAATCTAGAGAGTTTGAGTAAGCAGTAAGTGCTGGAGAGGGTATTTATGGCTTTCACAGTTTGAGTCAGAGCAGCGCTGATGCTTGATGGGATGTGACCCGATCTCCATGAGGACCCTGTGACCCCGTTTCTACAGTAATGCATCTCTGTATGCTGTTATTTATGTGTGAATGTGTGAGCTGGGGTGGATATGTTTAAGTTGACATTTTTCACATTTTACTTTTTATTGTGAGGTATTTCAGGATTTTCAGTCAGAACAAATGTTATTTCAGAAGCAGATTTTTTAAAAGAATATGTACATCTATCTATCTATCTATCTATCTATCTATCTATCTATCTATCTATCTATCTATCTATCTATCTATCATTAATTGGTAGAGTATCATGTTTTAGACACACATGAGCAGAAAAAATCTTGAGCACTAAATCTACGTATTGGAATGTGGAAAGGATCATGTGACATTGAAGTTTAGAGTAACAGCTAACTTACAGGAATCAACTGCGCTTTAAAATATACTGAAAACATTTTTTGAGCTGCAATCATGTTTTACAATATATGTATTGCATTGTATCAAATAGCCTTAGTGAGTGTAAGAGACTTTCAAAAACATTTAAAACCTTTGACCAGTAGTGTATTTTGGATGCCCCTCCACCCTATATTGTGCCGCAGTCACTAGAAGCCTCTGGAGTGGCTGAGCTGTTTTCATCCGTGTTCTGTTGTGGAAAATCTTCATTCCCCCACCCAATCTGCGCATTCTTGGGTGTCCCTGTGCCTCTCTACCTTCTAACCTATCACTCAGAAACTCAAAAACGGAAAACTTTGCGAAGCCCATGTAATCACAGCAATTACAAATAATTATTCCTCGCTGTTGCACTGAAGTGGTAATGAAAGCAGATAGCTCTGCAGGTGGCTTGTATTTGCCTGATTTATTGATACCAGTAGCATTTTCTCTAGCAACACATGGTCATTTCCTCATGGATTCCAGTGCCTTGCTGTACCCATGACTATATAAGGGTATTTTCCCAGCTTCTTGACCTCCTCCCAATGCTAATACACCTCTACATACTCACATTCCCAGACTGAAGAAATGCTTTCGGGTATTCACCATCCCTGCTCAGGCCCTCTCTTCTAGTCTTACAGGGCGATGACTAAACAAGCCGAGGACTGATGTCACCACGTTCTAGCTATGGGTCAAAGGGCAACATAACGCAGATACACCCCTTCCATATGTCTGGCTGTCACAAACAACTTCATACCAGTTACATACACTGCTTTCTTTTCTGGCCTGGCAGAGCGGTTGATCGGCCTCTGGAATGGTTTGAGAACGTACCATTGAAGCATGTGTAGCTCGAATTCATTCTTCACCGCAATTTTGAACAGGCTGCTCCTGATTACAGGCCATAGATTTTCCAGAGATGTTCGTATGATTCACATGCCTCATAGACAGTCTCCAATGCCTCATCACTTCTAGTTTATTTTTTCGGCATGTCCCTGAAACAGGAGCATAACATGTGAGGTATTTTAATCCAGGAAGAGCTCAAGAGTTTTCCCCGTAGATATCTGGATATCCTGAGAAAACTTTGTTTTGGCTCACCACACTGCCTAGGCAGGTGAGACTTTGACTGTATTTATCTGAGTTGTCATAATCTACTTGTCTCGAGGTCACCATATGGATAAGTCTTCATTCATCGTTTTTTCTGGGAAACGTCATGCCTTTGCAGTTGAAGAGGTTATTTATAATCTGTGGTATTCATACAAAACAATGATTGACTGATGAGGTGTTGATCTACAATTGGTTGTAATTTCCATTAGAAAGTCAATTAAAGCCAAAATACTTAGGAGTCACTGGATTCTAAAAATCAAACCAGATCTAACTCATGTGTATCCATTCTCATAACGGGACACAGTTTGCATTGTCTACTATCACAAATTATTATGGTATAACTTATAGGAATGTTATGTGTCCCGAGCTGATTGAAAATCAATAAAATAAGTAATATGTTAAACGAATCACAATACATTCAGCGATGGGGGTTTATATTAGTGTATCTCTGAGGGGAACTTTGGATGGAATTTTTTTATCTTGGATGTTTGAGCATTAACCAAGAAAAAGCTGTATTGCTTCTTTTCTGCAAGCGCCACCTGCTCTCAGAGATAGAATTTATGCTCTCATTTAGCCCACCTGCTACTTTTGTTTCTTACACATGTTTTGTGCAGTAGTCTCTAAGCTATGTCTATACGCTATGGTCAGACCATTCTGGTTTTGCTTAAAATTTCAAAATGATAACATTTAAATGAAAAACTGCTCATTCTGCATTTATGCAGCATCTGTGTTTGGATCATAATTAAAATGCAGTGCTGGCTTTGTTTTAGTTTAGTTATGTGACACATTTCAATTTTACAACGAAATGTGCAACATTTAGTTTGAGAAATAATAAAGGGACACCTTTTTATTTCAATTTGTCTTAAATCTAATTTTGTTTAAGAAAATGTGAGAAAATCTAATTGTGAAATCAGTATCATGAATCATATTATATTGAGTTGTGTTAATTGTTACATGTCTTATTCCTTGGTAAATTCTTTTAAAATGACAATATTTACAATATCTTTGCACATTTACCAGCAATTCACCAATAATGTTACAACATCTGGCAAATTTGTGGAGCTGATATTTTTGTCTTTGATTTGATGAGTCTTTGATTTCACTGGTAAATTTCCAGAAAAGTCTGTATGTGTGTAAAAGAGCCAAGGTATTACATGAAAACATCTTGTAAATACCATGCTTCATTTAATTATTAAATAACATGAATCCAGGCCTGATCGTCAATGCTCACATTGGGTGTTTTTTTCTCATTGAATAATATCCCATTTGATTTCATATTGGCTGTAATGTTTAAAAAACGGACAAAGAATTTAAATCATTCATACACCCCTATTGAGTTGGTTTACATGCAGTCACAATTGGAAATGTTTGTCATGGTTTGAGTTGCAGACTAAAGGCCTTCATTAAACACTCTTCAAAGAGATGCTGAGAGATGCTATGTGACTAAGCTCCGGCCCAGCATGTCCGAAACAGGGCCAACAAACCTGCAGCCCTCAGCATATTTTTCCAGTCACTTATTTCTTTTTGCAACGAGGATCCTTATGTAATGATGTGCAGAAAATAAACCAGGTTTTGTGATCATCTTTCCTGGAGGAATATTTGTCATAGTCAGCATAAGGCTTTTCCACCCATGAGAGTTTTTGCCAAATGTGTTTTCCATATGTGTGACAAATATGATCCAGTTTTAAAGCACTTGTGATAGGTTTGTCAGGAAAACACGGTGCATCAAAATCTGGAAAGATCATTAGCTTTACAAAATGCTATTGTTATTACTGCAGCTTTCTCTTTTGTCACAGTCATAATTTCTGAGCGGTACACAGCTGCTGGGTATTTCCAGAACATTAGCAGATAAATCTCCAAAATATTCGAAGTCGAGAGCAATGCCTAGCAGCAAATTATAGCAGTTCAGCCATTTTAGGCTCTGCATAGAAGTATTCCCCTATGCATTTTATGGGAATTTCTGGTTGCTATGACAACAGTGTGATATCCCTGTATATCCTGATATTCTGTGTATGGGTAATGTCACCTCTGTATTAAACGTGGAGCCATTCTTGAATAATAAAGTGATGTTTTTATGTAACAATTTTCTTCAAAGACATACTGTACAGTGTTGAAATACAGTGTTGATGTATTTTACAACTGCAAATGAGCTACAGCCTCAACTGGGCCTAGTTGTGACAAGACATCTTAAGACAGCAGCTTGCACTCAAACTGACAAATAGACATCGACATGCAACATGCAGACACACACACACACACACACACACAAATGTTGTGCTCGAATGAAAATGACCTACTTGTTCGGACCACAAGAACAATTACACCCCACATTCCACTCCATTCCAAAGCACAAGAGATGTTTTCAAATCACATGCTTTTACGCTGACGCTGCTTTGTCCAGTCTGGTATCATTTTATCTTTTTCAGATTTAAAGGAGGACATAACTGTATATATATAATTTCATTAGCAGCTTCATGCTTTGATGACAGAATTTAAATTTTTGGGTGAACCAGCCCTTTAAATAAATTAATTATCTGTGCGGTTGACACTTCATATAATTATTATTGTTATTTATTTACTTACTGTTATTGATTCCTGCTATCCAAGTAAAAAGCTATATATTTAAAATACATTTATTTCAAACTAACTATAGGTTAAATGTACTGCTCAACGGCCTGCATGCACTTCACTAATTCTAGTCTAATTTAGAAAAAATATTCATATCATTTCAGACAAAAAATAATTTTTTTCCTACTAGTCATCACAGTTCTACACACATAATGGGTTTAAAACACATGTGTTTCTAGTGTGTTGAATTGGCTTGTGTTATCTGGCTAACACACTGCATACTACGGTGTTTGTGTGTGTGTACGGCCCACTGTGAAACATCTTATTGCTGTCGATACAGAATGGAGCATGAACACACCCCTCTAGCAGAGGGACGCCCCTGGACCAGCATCACCATGGTAACGGCAGGGATGCTGCTGGCTGTCCTAATGATGCTCTGTTGGGAGTAGAGGAGAGGGCAAGCTTTAGCTTGTTCTGAAGAGAGGGTTGAGAAGAGTGTGTGTGTGTGTGTGTGTGAATGCATGTGCGTCTGTGTGCACCTGTATGTGTTTGTGCACACAATCAGCTGGAATACACATGGACTAAGATTATAGTTACTTAAATATGTATGGTTTGTTTGTACATTCATTTAAATTTGCCACAAGCTTTGTCTGTTTGCCATCCCCCTGTGAAAAGCTCTCTCAGCTGGCTACTGGGACAGTTTGGCTCAGGCTAGCAGATGTCTGTAGTGGTTCACCTCTTTCTCAAATCCAGCTATTGATTTTGCTTTTTTTTTCATCTCATCACCCCTCCCCCATCTCCCTTCCCTTGTCTTTTTCCTTTCTTTGCGGTAAAGGGAGGGGGCTTCCTGTCATGAATAAGTCAGGGGCTTTTCACTTCTTGCAGTGAACACTTTTGCTGCGGAGGTTGAGCTTAAATTATTGATTCTGGGATTTTAAGATAGTCTGAAAAAAACTGTCTGGGAAAAGAGAAGGTGATGAGACACATGTCCGATCATAATAAAGCAAAGGATTCCTTGCGTGTTTATTAGGTTTTTAGGCAATAATTAACATTTTTTAGGTTAAAATTAATATAAATGTATAGAAGATGTGTTTTCTTTAAATCCTTTTGTTATCACTTAACTTTTTTATTCTATATGCAATGTAATGGCAGTGTTG
Source organism: Puntigrus tetrazona (assembly GCF_018831695.1). Lineage (NCBI taxonomy): Eukaryota > Metazoa > Chordata > Actinopteri > Cypriniformes > Cyprinidae > Puntigrus > Puntigrus tetrazona. The sequence goes on along the minus strand of NC_056710.1, from coordinate 2,993,939 downwards.
TACAAAAAAGGTCTTGTTCTCGCTATTAACAAACCATTACTAATGGTTTAACTCAATAAACTCATAAATTACTGCTGATTAACATTTAGTAAGGCACTTGTTTAGGTATTGGGTAGTTTAGGGATGTAGAATATAGTCATGCAGAATATGTGCTTTATAAGTACTAATAAGCAATCAATATATTACTGAAATATACATTATTGAGTTTACATTACATAATACACACTATATGGCACACTGAATTTATTTATATACAGTACAACTAATTAAAGTACAATGAAAATACAACAATATAGATTTGGGGCATCTAATATTTTAATAATCCTAAAAATCTGTCCAATATTAGCTTACATTTAGTGGGAACTATACATCCCGATTGAATACTGATATGAACTGGTGATGTAAAAATAGCATGTGTATTCCATTTACAGTGAAAACAAGAAAATCTGCCAAAAAAACATGGGCATGCTCCCAATTGTACTATTGCTCAGCAACAGAATCTCCATTTTCTTATTTCGAGAAGTGTGAATAACAGTACCTATGTGTGAGTATATGTGCAATTTTCACACATTATATTGAGACTTGCTGACAGCCTGGTTAGGAATCCCTTTGTCATGCTGTGTCCTGCTGACAGCTGTCAGTGTGGTGGCCACGTGTCGCCCTGACCCCTTTCAACTCATGACCCATCCTCCCCGACTCTCTCCTCCAGCCCGCAGGCTTACACTGCCAGATGCTTCCATCTGCTTCTTTCTCTATGCCTTTCTTTCTTTTCCTCGTCTGTTTTCCCCCCTCCTTCCAGTCCACAGACCTTTTTAAGAGTATATTGTCAGGAACGAACACGGATTCAATAGCAGGTTCAACTTAGTTTATTAGTCGTTTCTAGAACAAAAACTTGACTGGAACGGAGGAACAGAAAACTTCGAGAAGAAAAAAATCAAAACAGCCTCCAGTCACTCCTCTCAGGCTGGGAGCGAAGAAAGCGGGAAACTTGAAAGAGTCTCTCTCTACAGTCCTGCTGCTCGAGTCACAGTCAGATCCAGAGGATCAGGTGAGAAGCGAGCTGCCAAACACAGCACCGGAGGAACCAGGCCCGGCGCAGGGGTTCGGAGGTCTGGAGAAAACAAAAAGGCAGAGCAAGCGAAGAGGAAAAAACTAAAAATACCAGCTGAACTTGGAGCCTAGACAGACTGGACAGGACAGGACAGGACAGGACTAGACTGGACTGGAGGCACTGGTAGCGTCCTCACACCACAACGATCAGACACAAGACTGCAAACAAAGGGAGCTTAAGTAGGGGGAGCAATTAAGGAGCTAACGAGCCACAGGTGAGAAGGCAGCTAGAGTGATTAATGAGATAACAATGGGGCGGGAACACACAAGCACATGGCAGACTGTTTGACAGAAAAACAAAAACAAACTGATCAGACTGAAGTCATGACAGTACCCCCCCTCCCAGGCGCGCCACCTGGCGCCCCTAGGGGGAGCCCACCTCGTCGCCGGCGGAAGTCCTCAACCAGTGTCTGATCCAGAATGTCCCGGGCCGGTATCCAACACCTCTCCTCCGGTCCGTAACCCTCCCAGTCCACCAGAAACTGGAAACCCGACCACGGCGTCTGACATCCAGGAGCTTTCTCACAGTGTACACTGGAGTACCATCCACTATACTGGGGAGAGGAGTCGGGGTAGACCTCACAGGGTAAGGGGGAGCGAAACACAGGCTTAACCCTGGACACATGGAAGACAGGGTGGACCCGACCAAGCGTGTAGGGGAGCTTGAGCCGCACCGCCACTGGACTCAGAACCTTGGTGATAGGATATGGACCAATGAACCTGGGCGCCAGCTTGCGAGAAGGCACCCGGAGAGGCAGGTCCTTGGTGGAAAGCCATACCTTCTGACCACACACATACTGAGGGCAGGAGTCCTGTGACGATCAGCCGCTGCTTTGGTCCGTCTGGAAGTCCGGGCCAAGACCTCCTTAGCCTTCTTCCAGGTGCGGCGACACCGTGGCGGGCGAAGGCCAAGGCAGACAGGACCGCAGCCTCGGGTTCCTGAGTAGGAAAAGGGGTGGTTGATAACCCATTGAACAAAGAAAGGAGACATACCTGTGGATGCTACAGGAAGGGAATTGTGGGAATATTCGACCCACGGTAGCTGCTGGCTCAGGAGCTCGGACTGTGTGATGCCATGCAGCGGAGAGCTCTCTCGAGATCCTGGTTGGCTCGCTCGGACTGCCCATTGGTCTGGGGTGAAAACCTGAAGACAGACTCGTAGAGGCCCGATCTGTCTACAGAACTCTTTCCAAAACCGGGAGACAAATTGTGGTCCTCTGTCGGAGACCACATCTACCGGAAGGCCATGAATCGAGGAAAATGTGGTCCACCACCACCTGAGCGGTCTCCTTGGCGGAAGGGAGTTTGGGCAAAGGGATAAAATGGGCCGCCAGAGAAGCGATCCACCACTGTCAGAATCACGGTGTTGCCTCTCAAGGGGAAGACCAGAGACAAAGTCAAGGGCCAGGTGTGACCAAGGACGAGAGGGAATGGGCAGGGGCTGCAACAGACCAACAGGAGACTGGTTGAAGTCTTATTCTGAGCACACACCGAGCAAGCCAACACAAACTGCCTGACATCGGAAGCCATGGTTGGCCACCAAAATCGCTGACGGATGGTAGCCAGTGATCTCAGAACACCTGGGTGACAGGCTATCCTGGACTCATGACCCCACTGGAGAACCTTAGGACGCAAGCGCGGCCGGCACAAATAACCGACCCTCTGGGCACCCCTCTGGCACCTCTCCCTCCCGTCCGGCCTTTCTCACCCGCTGTTCGATGTCCCAGGAGAGGGACCCCACAACCATCCCCTTGGGGAGAATGGTATCGGGGTCCGAATCCCTCCCAGGAACCTCAAACAGGCGAGAGGGCATCAGGCTTAGTGTTCTTAGACCCCGGCCCGTCACGAGAGGGAGAAGTTAAACCGCCCAAAGAAAAGTGCCCAGCGAGCCTGGCGAGCATTTAACCTCTTGGCCGAACGGATATATTGGAGGTTCTTATGATCCGTCCAAACCAAGAAGGGCTGCGCAGCTCCCTCCAGCCACTGGCGCCACTCCCCCAGGGCCAACCTGACTGCCAGCAGCTCCCTGTTACCTATGTCATAGTTTCGCTCTGCAGGGCTCAGACGGTGAGAGAAAAACGCACATGGGTGCACCTTCTCATCTCCAGGGAACCGTTGGGATAGAACCGCGCCTACCCCGACCTCTGAGGCATCTACCTCAACAATGAACTGACGCTCAGGATCTGGAAGACAAAGAACAGGAGCAGAGATGAAACGGGACTTAAGAACATCAAAGGCCTCCTGTGCCTGAGAATTCCACCTGAACGATACTTTAGGTGAGGTAAGTGCCGTTAGGGGTGCAGCGACCAGGCCAAAGTTCCGGATGAATCGCCTATAGAAGTTGGCGAAGCCCAGGAACCGCTGCAGCGCCTTCCGAGAATCGGGATTGGCCACTCGGCTCGGCTCTTATCTTGGCAGGATCGGCTTTAATCCCTCCGCTGAAATGATATGCCCCAAGAACGAAACTGACTTGGCGTGGAACACACACTTCTCCGCCTTGGCATAAAGCTGGTTCTCCAGCAGCCGTTGTAGCACCTGGCCTTGCGTGTTGAGTGTGTACCTGCAACGAGGGGGAGAAGATGAGAATATCATCAAGATACACGAAGACAAACCTGTTTACCATGTCCTCAACACGTCGTTGATCAGGGCCTGGAAGACAGCTGGGGCATTGGTAAGCCCGAAGGGTAAGACCCGGTATTCAAAGTGTCCCGTGGGGTGTTAAAGGCTGTCTTCCACTCATCCCCTCACGGATGCGGACCAAATGATAGGCGTTGCGGAGGTCTAGCTTAGTAAAGACCTTGGCTCCTGTAATAACTCAAAGGCAGAGGACATCAGAGGTAGAGGATACCGGTTTCTTATGGTGATGTCATTCAGGCCTCGATAGTCGATGCAGGGGCGCAGAGAGCCATCCTTCTTCTTAACGAAGAAGAACCCAGCACCCGCAGGTGAGGAAGAGGGACGGATGAGGCCGGCATTTAAGGACTCCTTGCTATACTTGTCCATGGCCTCTCTTTCCAGGACTAGACAGGAGTACAAACGCCCTCTAGGCGGAGAAGTGCCTGGGAGGAGATCGATGGCACAGTCGTACGGCCGGTGAGGAGGTAGGGATGTGGCTCGAGACTTACTGAAGACCCGACAAAGATCATGGTACTCCGCCGGCACCCCAGAGAGATCAGCGGACTCCATCTGAAACACAGAAGACACAGACACCGGAGACAAGGCAGCACCCAAACATGAAGCAAGACAAGACTGACTCCAAGATAACACAGAATTACCTGACCAATCCACGTGAGGCTTGTGCTGCACCAACCACGGGTGCCCCAGGACAACAGGAGCCCCCGGGGAGTCAAGAAGGTACAGCTCAATTACCTCACGGTGATTGCCAGAGACCACTAAACTTACTGAGGGAGTGGAATGAGTAATGGAGAAGAGAAGAAGGCCATTGAGGGAGCGGACAGGAATGGGAAAAGGGAGAGGAATGGCGGGAATGCCCCACTGGGCAGCCACTGAGGCGTCCAAAAAATTGCCCTCAGCTCCAGAATCCACCAGAGCTGGGCAAGAGTGGACGGAGTCCTGAAAATGAATGGACACCGGGAGCAGTGTACGAGACTTTGGGGACTCGGAAACTGGAGAAACGCCCATCAGAATTCCCCGACTTGCTGATGGGCCCCGGCTTTTTAAAGGACACCGGATGGCTCTGTGTCCTGGCCTCCCACAGTATAGGCAGAGCCCTCGCGTCAGTCGGTCCTGCCTCTCCTTGGCAGAGAGGCGAAGGCGGCCCACCTGCATGGGTTCAGGGTCGGCGGTAGGAAGTGAGGTGGCGAGAGTGGTGTTGGGTGCTCTGTCCTCCAAGAACCGGGAAGGCTGAGAAGTCCACCGTTGACGGCGACGCTGAAGACGCCCCTCTACACGTAGAGCCAGTTCCACCAGGGAGTCGAGATCACGAGGCAGTTCATGGGTGACTATCTCATCCTGTATCTCGTTGTTCAGTCCCTCCCGAAACCTGGCTCGCAAAGCAGCCTCATTCCAGTCACAGGTGGCCGCCAGAGTTCTGAATCGGATAAAATAGTCCGTGACCGAACCACCATCCTGCTTCAACCGCACCAGCTGGGAGGCTGCCTCCTCACCCTGCGCAGACCGATCAAACAGCTTGCCCATCTCGGCTCGGAATCCCTCAAAAGTGGCGCAGAAGGGGGCACGAGCATCCCACACGGCAGTCGCCCAATCGCGGGCCCTTCCTTTAAGGAGGGTGATGACGAATGCCACCCGAGACTCCTCCGTGACATAACGGCGGGGCTGGAGTGCAAAGACCAGGAACACTGGGACAGGAAGGCCCGGCACAGGTTAGGATCCCGTCATAGGGAGGAGGGCTATTGGCGTGGGGTTCCGGACCGGCCTGAGGTGAAAAAAAGCGACTGGGAGGCAGCTGAGCGGGCGGCCTGGGCCTCTTGTTGGAGTTCTTGCACCCTGGCACCGAGCTCGGCAACTTGGGTCGTCAGGAGGTCAACGTCTCTTGAGGTCACCGTTATCTGAGTCGCATGCTGGCCAAGGAGAATACCCTGTTTCGTCACAGCAGTCCTGACTTGGTCTTCTCCTGCTGAATCCATCTTTTGGTCTGATCGTTCTGTCAGGAAGCGAACACGGATTCAATAGCAGGTTCAACTTAGTTTATTAGTCGTTCTAGAACAAAAACTTGACTGGAGCGGAGGAACAGAAAACTTCGAAGAAAAAAATCAAAAAAATCCAGTCACTCCTCTCAGGCTGGGAGCGAAGAAAACGGGAAACTTGAAAGAGTCTCTCTACAGTCCTGCTGCTCGAGTCCAAAGTCAGATCCAGAGGATCAGGTGAGAGCGAGCTGCCAAACACAGCACCGGAGGAACCAGGCCCGGCGCAGGGGTTCGGAGGTCTGGAGAAAACAAAAAGGCAGAGCAAGCGAAGAGGAAAAAACTAAAAATACCAGCTGAACTTGGAGCCTAGACAGACTGGACAGGACAGGACAGGACAGGACAGGACTGGACTGGACTGGACTGGACTGGACTGGACTGGACTGGACTGGACTGGACTGGACTGGACTGGACTGGACTGGAGGCACTGGTAGCGTCCTCACACCACAACGATCAGACACAAGACTGCAAACAAAGGGAGCTTAAGTAGGGGGAGCAATTAAGGAGCTAACGAGCCACAGGTGAGAAGGCAGCTAGAGTGATTAATGAGATAACAATGGGGCGGGAACACACAAGCACATGGCAGACTGTTTGACAGAAAAACAAAAACAAACTGATCAGACTGAAGTCATGACATATATGGCCTGTTTAATTAAAGGGATAGTTCATTCAAAAGATTTTTCTCCATATAATATATATACTTTTAAAGCTCCATATAATATATATTTTTAAAGCTCAAAGATTTATTACTAAATAAAAAAATTAGCTTTGCCGTACAGCTATAAAAATGATCATACTAAAATTATAACTCAAAACCATCAAGCTTTTATTTTGGCATGAAACCACATGAAGCTTCTCTTTTGTTGGCACCAGCTATTTTATATGCTTCTCATTACAAGTTTAATTACTTGATTAAATCACAGCCTTTGCAATGTGATAATCACACTAAGCCATGTTGTAGTTTTGGGTTTTAGTTTGATTATTAACGCAGTCCTAATTTTTCTAAAAACACAATAGACGTTTTGAAGAGTGCCTTATATTCTTGCCATACTAATTCTGATGCTGCCTGCCTGAGAAATGAAACTGCAGAGTTTGGCTTATTTGAGGTTTATTAGATGGGGTCGGCAGCAGGGTGACAGTAAGCTGCATGTTACTTTTCTTTCAAGGTAGAATGTCCTTCTCCATAGAGCATAAATTTCACTATGCTAGAATATTTTTTTTTCCCTGCAGCGTTTATCATACATTCAATCATTTATTTGGATTAAGCCCCTCCCCCGTCTCTTTTCATTTCTTCATACAAATGTCTACATCATGCTAGAATAACCTTTTTTTTCCCCCCAATGTTGTCTTTTTCATCATATTTTCAATCTCTGTTTTCTGAGGCTTTACAGATTATTTGAATGAACATCTGGGCAGAGTGTTGGAAAAGAACTCCTATCTGGCCATGGGACAGAGGTGATGATTTACTGCTGGACTATAATCCAGCATCAGCCATAATCAAGCAAGAGCGAGAACGAAAAGTAGTGTTCTATTTCAGGCCATTTCTTTATCTTGGCACTTCCTCGCTCTTTGAAATGCATGTCACTTTTCCCTTTAATGAGCCTTTCCTTTTTCTCTCTCAATTTGTGGTCCAGTTAAAATGTCTGTCTCTTCAGTACATCAAACGTAGGGCATGTATAAATGCACATGGCTGATGGTGCTAAGTGTGGCCTATAAATGGACCTGCCAGGTCCTTCTATATACTGTGAGAATAGGTGATGTAAACTCTGATATTCTCTTTTTCCAATTATTTGTCATTCGTCTTCTCCAGTTACTGAAAGATTTCTGCATATAACAAAGTTAAGATCTTTATATATATATATATATATATATATACAGTATATATATATATATATGTGGGTGTGTGTGTGTGTGTGTGTGTATTTTTACATTTATATGATCTATTTTCAATAAAGTGGATCTCACTAAAAAATAGCAAACAAACAAAAAACCTGTTACCTAAAATGGCCCCGGTGTTGCTGGTGTTTTTAGGCTTGCTGACATAATGGGTTTAAAAACTGTGGTTTAGGATTGCATCTTTTCTTCATCTGAACTTGCTGTATCAGCCTCTTTTAAATGATGATATTTTTATTTCCTTTGATAATTATATTTAGATAGAATCTACCGCCCACAGTTGATTCTCATCCACTGAATTTAATTGCATGAGCTCCTCTGTGGCTGGACATTTTGCTGAGCTTTGTTATTTCACAGAAAGGCAATTGCGTCACAAAAGAATGGAAAGATTGTGTGTGTGTGTGTGTGTGTGTGTGTGTGTGTGTGTGTGTGTGTGTGTGTGTGTGTGTATCTGTGTGTGAGTGTCAGAGTAGGTGTGCTTGTGTTTTTGTTTTATACAAGATGGCCAAGATAAAAAAGTACATATAAGTATTTTAGCATAATAAACAACAATAATAATAATAATAATAAGAAATGTTTATTGATCAGCAAGTTAGTTGGTATTTTACATTACATTTTAAAAAATAAGTCATTTTCAACTGAAATTTCACAATTCCTGTAATTTCAGTTACTGTAACAATAATATAAGATAGCAATCAAATATGTCAAATATTATTCAACTTATCATTCTGCCACTCGAGAGCTTGCAGGGATGGATCATTATAATGAACCATGTTGAAAAGACTGATTTAATGAGGTGTTTTAATTATTCTCTATAATTTAACAATAGAGTCAACAATAGAGTAATTATGCTAATACTGTATCTTTAAAAAATGGCTATCTTTGTGCTTTAACCATTTATTAAAAAAAATGTACACTAGTACATTAATGGTTCATATTATTAACTCAAGGTACTGCTCCAGTGACAAGTTAAATGAACATTTTTGTATATTTTCTGATCCATATTTTATATTTGTAAACTATATGCTATAGTATACTATGATTGTTTGTTGGTCGCTAATCTACTTTTTATATCAATTTATATAATCTTTAATTGCTTCTATTCCATTGACTAAAATATAAATGTAAATATAATGTCAGTATCAGTGCTCTTTCTCAGAGCGCACTTGATAATGTTTAATGAAATCTCTTATCGCAGCCTTCTCTCCCATGTCGACATATTCATTTCCACATGAAACGCGTGAACTATTAAACCTCTGACCTTTTCTTTTCTGTGTCGCAAACAATTCTTCTGCCTTTTCTGCATAACAGGAAAGAAAAGTTCAGTACTGCTTTAAGGGACATGTGCACTCACTTTAGAGAAAATTACCTGTGTCTTGTTTCTCATAGAGGCTAGATGTATTACACATGTGGTATCAGTTTGTGAGGCTGTAGGCAACATTTCCGAAATGTTTGATTGCTTTGGCTTCCTGGAAAAAAAGAGCCCTGTCATGGGTATGGGGCAGATTGGACACGGCGACCCTCTGAGAAACAATCGGATTAGTAGCCCCTGCTTAGGCGTGCAGCAGGGTAATTTTAATGACATGGTTGAGAATGAATTCAGAAGCCTAGAATGGAACTAATTGCAGCGATGCCGAGATTGACTAAATTCCGTGCACATTCTTTTCTCTTCCTTTGGGATACCTTTTAATTTGGCCATTTCTGTGTCTGCTATGCAATCAACAATGTGAAAAGTCACTTGCATATACCTATATTTTGCTTAAAGCTTTCATATAATAGGGTCAGTGACATACAAGGGTGTTTAGAATAATAAAATTAAAAATAATATTTTAAAACTACTATATACTGTATGCTACTACTATACTTTAGAAATGTGCCAATTTTTGTATTTATTATATGGGTTCAAAGACCTTTTATATATTACATAGAATTCATTTAATGTTAGGAAATATATTTGAGCGTATACACTCATTTAATTGGTTTAATATACTTTTGGAACATTTTTAGAAGACTTTTGACTTTGACTTCATGAAGAAGGTCTGCAGGTGCCCTCATATGGTATCATTGCTGTTTTGTCATGATATTGTACTGTTTAATGTTTTTTTTTCTGTATGTTGTGTGGACCACATTGATTTTACTTATCACATGACTTGATTTGATCAACCATTTTATATATGTATAATTTAATCTAATTTAATAGCAGGATGGTTAGTTCACTTTGGCTTTATGTCACTAAAAATCAAAAATATTATAGTTCAGAGATTATGCTCATCACAGAAGAGTTCAAGATGTTGCATGTGGTTTGGATTTGCATGAAATGTATTTTTGAATAAATAAATACATCTGGACGAATGAGCATTACGTCACCGTCGCAGGTTATGTGCTGTTGATATGGTGAGAATGTAGCAACATTTCATTCACATAAAGGGAATGTTTTAATAAAGCGTGGCTTCAGAGAATTTGTTCGCATGATTCCCACCCTGCGAGACAATAGAGGAGGCCTCCCACTCAGGGGCTTGAGCAAATCGCACTCAGCTTCACTCTGGGCTCGTTGACGCTCTGAGCCGCGTTTCTAGGTCATGAGAGTCTGTTATGAATAATAAAACGAGTCCGTTTTAAATGGAATATTTATAGAAGTGAAACAGCAAGCGCTGCACCTCCTTCCTGTATTATTTTCCCAGATATCGTTTTGGTGACAGTGACATTTGCGGTATTTCTTATTTACTAATATTTCCCCATCTTTACCATGCCTGTGTGTTTATTTTTTTCTTTCTTTGTGCCGTTATGTTAGCTGGGGGATCTTGAAACAGACTGTGAATGAGCCGGGGACCTAATGACTCAGGCTGGGGCCCCTGACAGGAACAGTGATATTTGGTAGTGAGAAATGGTTTGGGGAGAGGTGATGAAAGAGGAACTGATGTGGGATATTTGGTTAAGGGGGAGGGTTGAGGATTCTGCCCTAGATGTTTAATTGTGGGACCACTCAGACAGAAAACAATTAGAGCATAGTCAAGTAGGTCTATTTTGGTGCTGTAGGCTATATATTTTCCAAAGAACATGTGATGTATTTTCTGCTCCTCTATAATAACTGCACATAATAATTGCAGGATCAAGTACTCATGTGATGGAATGGATTCTTTCAAATCTTTCTGTACTGGATGCACACATAATCCATGGCCGTGCACTGTGGGCCAGTGTTATTCTCCTTTACACATTATTCAGGAGCATCGGTCAGTAAACCACAATCCCATGAACACAACCCCATGCATAACTAAAAGAATCATTAATGAACCCAAATAATGTCCAGCAGAAAAATATTCACTCAAGTCATTAGTACACTTACTATCAGAGGTATTTTTTGCTTTAGGGTCTCCCCCAAGCAACCCTCAAGCAATGCTAGTAACCACCTACAAACTTCCTTCAGAATCTGTAAATATGGAGTTTTTCCATGACATTTTTTTCTAATGACACGGACACAAGTCCAATTTGTTTCTGTTATAATTTGTTTGCATTATGACTTAACTGAGATTGTATTTGTTCTGTCTGAACAAACGTAAAATAAAATGCTAAAATCAAGGATTTTAAATTAGTCGATTTAATTTAGGAATGACATCATTGTGAAAAGGGTATGCTCGTTTTAAGATTACATTCAGCAAGATTATTGAATTATTAGTTGTTTTTAATAAGAGTGTCAGTCGTGTCTCCTCAGAAGACTTTACTATTTTATAACTAAACTTTACAAAGTGTCAGAGTATTGGAAAGATTTTCTCTCAGGTTTCATTAAAATCTTTATTTGTGTTTCAACACGAATGAGGTTTCACTGGAGTTAATTATGACACTGAATGAACCATATGAGTAAACTATCCCTTTAAATAAGCTTTAGATGATGATGTCTAAATGTAAAAATATACATTTAGATATGCACTATTAACAACTATCAGTGAATTTGTAATATGGTACTAATATATCTTGAAATTGAATGCTACTTTTAATAAACTCAAATATTACCTTGCTTTCAAAAGAACTTATCATAATATGCATTGGATGCTGAGGCTCAATTACAAAAAAAATAGGCAATTGTATGCAATTTTAACACACATGGGGGGAACAGTTAAACCCCAAAATAAAAGATCCAAATCAACCCTGCTGTCCTTCAACCACACCGTTTCATTTTTGGCATGTTTGTTAGTTTTGTTCTACGCTTTTGTTAGTTTTGTTCTATTAACAAGTAACATCGTGATTCATGTTTCAGAAGATCCGTGCAGTAATTTTACTCTTGGCTTTAGCCAAGCATTGCACAGCTTAGAGATGTCTTTTTCTCTCCCTGTGCTCTAGATCATTTGCATATGATTGTTTGCATTATAATATGTGTCTCTTTGTCGGTATAATGCCTGCTAAAGGCTGGAGGATAAAGCTGGGTGAGGAAAGTCCTGCATTTGGGATTTTAGGCCCACTTCCATTGGCAGTACCTAAAGAATTCGCAATTATGTGTTTAAATCATCCTTGTGCTTTGGACTCAAGTTTAGCCTTGTGAATGCTAAATGTTCTACGGATTTACAGACCAAAATATCATGGAGACTAAATCTGGTGCCTAGCAACACTCAGTAACAAAAATATTTAACAAAAAATTACAAAGAAAAAAATTTAATAAAAAGATTTATAAAACATAATGATTAGTAAAGGATTTACTGTAACGTTAATGCAAAGTGTACTTTTTGAAAGTGTATTGAAAATGCACTTGTACAATTAAGATTTAATCTACGTTACAAGTGCACATTATACAATTAAGTCAGTACAGTTTTTACTTCATAAAGTTTTTGTTTTAAATAGATTTGGGACAGTGTATTCACAACGCTGCACGTCAGTTCATCTAAACCGTGAGGCACAATTTTCATCCATTTCCCATGCTTCATGTTGTAGCTTACGGCAGTAGAACTTCTGTTCTTCTCTTTGTTGTCCTTACTAGCGTAGCACCAAACTTCTACTCATTATTTTGCAGTGATGGGAATGAGATTAGCCGTGCTCTGCAATATGTTAATGATTACCTCCATTATTTAAAGAATGAAACATCAAAGCCTTGGCATGTTAGAAAAGCTGGGGGCGTGTTTTTATCTGAGCATACACAATTCATTAATATCTCTAGATATCGGTTTGGAATCCACAGTTGTTACCAGAATTATTTTTGCTTTTACAGGTAAGCGTGAAACAGGATGAAAAAGCAGTAGTTTCACTTTTATTAAAAGAATAACTTAAGTACTAGCGCTCCATATTTTATCCTCCTACACAGAGCTCTCAGATGACAGAGGATAATGCCATTTTCTCCTCCGAGAGCTAACGGCACCCTTGACCCTAAATGCACTGCTTTGGCCCTCTGGATAGAATGCATTCCAGTCTGTCAAAACCATGGAGATGAGTTTTATAAAGGGTTGTGCATGGGACTGACCTGGAAATAAAAAACTTTTTCATTAGTTTTTTTTATTTGTGTTTGTGTACTTGCTTGAGCAACCCCTAACCCTAAGTTTTAAACCAGGGCATCTAACTTGTCCCAAAGCAATTGTGCTGGGGATGTGAATTATGCCTCAATTCATGCACTTATTTGAGAAAGAGTTGCGCTGTTACTGTTCTATATAACCAAATTATGATTTTCTTAATAAGGAACAAATAATTATGGTCACATACTGGCTAATAACTGATAAATGGCAATTACTTTGTTTTATTTAATAAATACATTTTAATAATAAAAAAATGTTAGCTTAAATGGCATCACAGCATTATAATTTGCATATGTAAAATTTTGAGATATGAAAAAAAAAAAAAAAAAAATATATATATATATATATATATATATATATATATATATATATATATATATATATATATAATATAAGTATACAAATATCCATTTGAATACTGACCAGAAAGTAATATGGTATTAATAAATTGGGCATGCTTACAGAATGTCAAAAAAACTAATATTATGTATATTAAATATAAGTGTTTTGTATTGATTTATTGATGTCATTGTTGATATCTTTGATTGAATAGTCGCTTTACTAATATGATTCCTCTTTCTCTGTGCTGCAGGGCCTTATACACATATGAAGATGACAGTAACGATTTGATCCTGTCTGCATCAGGAGGTGAGGCTACGTCTCAACATACTTCCTGTCCAAATATAGACGATCTAATAATAACCAAGCAGAATGTAGTCATGCACAAGCAATAACGCTGTCGGCTTGTGACTGATGACATTCATTTGTATTGTTGATGTACCATGATGTGCTAGTAGAATGCACTGTAAATGCGACTGTATCGTGACAGAGGCCAAACGCATTAAATGTTTTGATATTAACTCTGCTAAGCGCGTTGCGCAAAGACAAAGCGTCTTCGTTCATTTGCAGCATATCTACTGTAAATATTCATAAAACCATCCAAGTACAGATCCGAAACACGGGAGGTTCAGAGTCTCACTGCGTTTTTCAAACTATTATAATGCATCAAGCCGCACAGTCTCCTATTTCCCTCAGAGATGGAGGAGGGAAACCTGTCATTTCACACTGATGACAATCATTTAGTCTGTGACTGATGGAAGGGTTATTATTAAGGGCCGTGTTGATTAGCACACAGAACACCATTCAGAAGCTGGAAAGTCTGTTTGCAAGAGATTTCCACCAATGTTTATTTGAAGCGTATACTTGGCTTTTTGTTTCTGAAGTATTTGTGCCAATTCCATACACAGTATTATATCTTAATGATGTTGAAAATACCAGCACAATATGAAAACAATGCCAAGCAGAGCAGGACATTCATGCATTCTTGCTTTTATGCACAAAACAGGTGACAGCATAACGAATGGAAATACTAAAAAATAAAACAGCTTAGCCAGTTGGATTTCAAAGTCACAATTATTCAATTTATCCAGGTGTAATTTCAAATTATCGTGTTAAATCACCAAGAGTGGTATTTATGTAAATTAGTTTAGTGAACACAGCGTTGGGGAAAATTGCACCTTAAAATCATACACATGGAATTAATTTTTTTTTATGTGGGTAGTAAGTAGTTAGCTTATGTGTCTACTTCTTTGTGTAATTTCCTCTTTCCCGAACAAGAAAGAACTTCCACAAGACTGTGGTGTGTGTGTATGTATTTTTATATCTACCGAACACTCTCTAGAGATCTATTCTGTGTATATCTTTCATGAGAAGCAGTAACTAGCCAATCAGTCAAGGGGTTATCAGCCTAATGCCTTAATATTACATATTTACACTGCTGGACAATCATTAATCTCAAATAATTACATCACAATGTATATATATATATATATATATATATATATATATATATATATATATATATAAAGACACGCATTAAAGTATGTATTCATAAAATATTTACATGTATATATTTATATTAAGATAATTTATATTATATAAGTATATTTAATGTAAAAGCATATCCTATTTTTTTTTAATATACACATTTCTCATAAAATATAAATACACTAAATGTTAAATATTTTTATTTGTAGAATCCCACTGTAACAAGCATACCTTAAAATAAAGTATAACCTGTTTTTATTTATAGTAATTTATATACAAACTGGCTATGTTATTAGGGAATATCTCAATTTATTTTCAGTTAAATTTATTCCTTTTTATCAACATCTCCTACAACGTTTTAAATGTACTTTTTGAAAACAAACTTATAGTTTATCTTAAGGATACTTCAAACATTTAAGGATGTTTTGAAAAGATATGTATTTATATGTATTTAGAATAGGTCTAACAACTATCCTCTTACAAAGGCAGGAAATAATTTTCTGATGGAGCCACACATAAGCCCCACAATCCTGAATTAGTAGTTTATGAAATGACTTGATTAGATGTACTATCACTGTGTGGTCAGACCAAAACAGACAATATTCTACTTCTTTTTTTTCTCTCTCTTTTTCTGCAATTAGTACACTAAAACAGACTTTTCTATCTAAACAGTGTGATTGTTGTGTTTTACAGATGGCGGCCTGGCAGAGATTGCAGTAACCTCTCGATAACACTCGGATCATGTACGGTTTCTGCAGCCTGAAGGAGGCCCAGCGCAGCCCTGCCACGCTACATCCTCATCAACTGGGTGAGATGACGCAACAACCTGCGTTCAGTGAATTTTGAAACCCGTTAGCAAGAAGAACACTAGATCTGGAGGTCAACAAAGACACAGCAGTCAACATAACTACAGTCAATCAACATCAGTGCTGCCCTGAAATCAGACATGTTTCTTTTATCATGCAAAATTAGGAAATAATTTTGTGATGGCGATTGGGAACTCTGCGTGAAGCCTCCGCAATCCTGAATTAGTAGTTATAAAATTACAATTTTGCTAAAAATCCAAGATTAAATTAGAAGATCCGTTCTGTTTGCTTGTGGTTAGGCTGATATGGGCCAGAATAATGGTTAGCGACTTAAAAGGCGTTGTGGGTTTTTTAAAACATGAGTTGGATGGCAAAAATTATGGCTGAATCCCTTTCGATAATATTGCTTAGAATAGATAAAATAAAAGAACAAGCCTCCAGGCAAGATTTTAGTATCCATTTTAAAGCAATGTTTTTGAAGCGTACTTGCCACTGTAAAAAGTTGAAGTGAAGTCATGAAAGACCACTCTTAGATGTATCATTATTTTCTTATGTTCATTTATTTACAAGCATGTTTTTGGACTTTGTATTCTTGGTATTCTTCATCCCTTTATGTCAAAACAATTGATTGAAATTGTGTGAGCTTGATTATTTTCAATATGTGCCGATCAGAGAAGTCTACCTGTTGTTAGTTGAATTATTAAAGTGGCAGTATGTCTTTAAATGGTCTGTTTCCTGGAAAGACAGCACATCAGTTGCTGTGAGAACATTATTCACCTCAATTTAAAGTATGTGATTATCAGGTTTTGTTTTCTGAATGCAGTAGTTGTAACTACCTGAGGGAGCAGTCTGAGACAATTATATGTTACTTGATACTCTGAAGTACTAAAGTACTTTTCATGTATACTCTGCAGTTGCTGCTCTTTAATAAACACATATATAACAACGTGTGTTCAGGTTAGTGAAGATGTGCCTGATGCTAGGGAAGTGTGCCTGTGCCAGTCATGTAGCCACCATAAATGAGTTTTTCCAGGTGGGTCTTCCCAAGGTAAAACAAGCATCTTTACTTCTCTCTTATAAATTGGGGCAATAATCCACTGTCATTTTCACATTATCTCTGTTCTGAGGCATGTGAGGAGAGTTAGCTGTTTTTCACTTTTTCTACTGATTGAAGACAAGGGGCGTGATTCATCAAGAACAATTTTCTTTGTTAATGTTAGGGTTGAATCTCACAAAAGCTGGTCCAGAGGCAGGTTGAGTTAAGCCACAAATCAAACCGAAGAAATTAGTTGTACTTTAGAGAATGTTCAAAAGATTGTATTGTATTTTTACTTTTACTTTGACTCATTGTGAGATTTTGTTGAGAATGAAGCATGTTTTCTCCTAATTCACATTAGCAGTAATGCACAAAAAAGTAATCCTAAGTTAGTGGATAGTAGATAGTAATTATCATTACTATTATGTAAAAAATACTTTAAAAAGATAAATTATGAAATATTTCCATTCGATTTAAGTTCATTTGACATGCACTTTCTGTTCTTTATGCATAATTTTTATCAAAATGGTAATCAGAATGCAGTGTGAATCATAAAATAATAATAATAATAATAATAATAATAATAATAAAATCACTACAATGAGAATTGTTGAGTTGTCCATTTATATTTTTATTTTTAATATATGATTATAATAAATTCAATTGTCATTTTTAATAATAGGGAAACAAATCACAAAAATATGTAAAATAATAGTATATTTTATATTGCACATTTCCCAAGCTCAAAGTGTACTGTACCTTACAAAGACAAAAAAAAAAAGACAGTAAACAATCATTTCATACATGAGATGGACAATAAACATTTGCCTAGTCCAGTATGCGTCTGATTACAGTTGCATACGCAATAATGATTCAAAATTATTCAGAATTCAGAATCACAAAAACAAACCCAAATAAAATGCAAGTGTTGTGTACACTATATTTTTTTATTAATGTAAAATGATATACATTTTATGATATCTGCATTTATATTTACAGTATATGTATAACATTTATATATTTTTCTGTAGAGAAATACCTTAATAAGAAAAACAGTAAAAAATCATAGTAAAAATATGATTCATTTTTATTTGCTATGTATGCATTAAAGGTGCCTTTTTTTTTTTTTTTTTAACAGTAAAACAAATGAACCTGAACCTGTTTTTGAAATTTACTCATTGAAACATAATTGTTGTTTTTAAGCTGTTTTAGGAAGTGAAAACTCAATCATTTACTCATATAATGCATGAATACGAACATAATGTTTTCCAGTGCTTTTCAGTACCACCATCTCATCTGTTGTTGTTTTGGCTTGCTGTATGGCTTTGTTTGAACAGCATGCCTCTTTAGCTCCGCTGCAATTCAGTCCTGTGCTCCAGCAGATAGAGAGTAAATCACTAGTCATGTGGGTGGGCCAAAAGAGTCTTGTGGGGGGTTTGCTGCATGTGTGTGCTTCTGTACCTAACAGTTTGTAATGTGCAGCAGAAGATGTTTCCTGAATGGCTAACACAGTCCTCTTCAGGCTATTGTGTTGGAGGTGTCTGTCGGTGTGAGGATCTGAATGGGGGCGCTCGCCTTTTCAAATCTCTCAATCTCTTTAGCGTGGGTGCGTGGGCGAGAGAGAGAGAGAGAATAGAAGTACCAGAGAAGTGTAGAGAAGCTCCACGATGAAACATCAGCGAGAGGTGACCAAGGCCGCCACAGAGATTGTGCTTTTAGGTTGAAAAGAGAGCGCTGCTATCAGGAATGAATTGATCTAAAGTGCCAGTCAACTCATCGGCTGCTCACGTTTTCAGCTGCTGAAAAGACTGATGGCAGCATTCATCTAGCTGTAATTGAAAACACCGTGAACTAGATATAGTCGGTTATTTGATGTTCTTACAAAAACAGGTTAGAGAGTCCAGCTCAGTATGCTACGGCGATCACACAAACACTCTTGTGTGCTTACAAACACGCTGAAGACCTGTTTTTAATACAGAATGAAAAGCCTAATTGCATTCACTTCTCATTTTTTTCCTATCATTTATATTGATTCACAGGTTATCAAGCTTGATATGTACATACTGTACATAGTAAGTCTGCAATCATTCTTTTATTAATATTGCTATTGCTAATCTTAATATTGTTAATGATTGCTATAAGCAAAACTTTCTTCAAAGAATCCTGAAGCGATATATATATATGTGTTTCAAAAATATATACTCTTGATTTAGGTTTCTTGAGCACCCAGATTATCATATTAGAATGATTTCTTAAAAGTCATGTGACACTAAAGACTGGATTAATGGCTGTTGAAAATTCAGTTTTTCCATCACAGGAGATAAATCACATAATTTTTATAATTTCAGTTTTTGCTGTATTTTGTGTCAAATAAGACTTGTTGAGACTTCTTTACAAAACATAACAAAAATCACAAAAACACAAAAACATAATATCTACACAACCTTTTAAACTGTAGCGTACATTTTGTTATAGTGCCCCCTATCTTCTTTATTAATAATTAGCATTTTTAAAAGGCATTAGAGTCATTAGAGTCAAATTAGAGAGGCATTAGGAGTCAAATATCTCAGCGCTTTTAGCCTATTTGTGATATGTGTGCGCTTAAATTACTTTTTTCCAGTAGTCTTTATTTAACCAGGTTAACCCCTCTGACATTAAAAAAATCTTTCACAAAAATTTCCTGGCGCTGCCAGTGAAAGTTTCATCACAGATTTACAAAACAATTAAATCCATTTTTCTTCTAATGGACAAAGAATGCAAATTTACAATATTTGTTAATAATTAAATGTTTGTTCTTTTTTAAAATATGTCTTAAAAACATTTTCACACTGTTTTCAGTACATAATACATAGATTTTTATTATTATTATTTTAAATTACTAGTTTTATTTTTGAATTAATATTTACCTGCTTTTATATATTTAATGAACTCCAATAACCCTTTAAAAAATGGTAGCACAAATGAATGATTTGAACCAGTCCCTTTAAACAGACACTTTGCACTGATTCACGCTTCATGATTTTTGATACTACAGACTTTTAACGTATCTTCTCATACTTGGGATAAAGGAAGAATCAGAAAAGCGTCCTAGGGAACTTGTCAAAGCAGTTTGCCCATGCCTTCCCCACCACGATGCTTTTGTGACTTTCTTCTTTGTCTGACACTCCTGGGACAATCGGGCTGTATGCCATAGTGACTTAACAAAGTGCTCGTCATTTAAATGCGAGGTTGATGCTGGTTGCCAGGTGATGTGAGTGTGTTTGCAGCAGTACTACTGATGCTCTTTTACTCTCTCCAGGGTGTTGACGTCATTGTGAGCGCTAGCAGCACATGGGCGACATCGACCCCTCGGCCATCGGACAGGGGCTGACCAATGGGACCGCTCCAGTAGGGAGTCCAGTGCTTAGCCGCCTTGCTGAATGAGAGCGAGGGAGAACGCAGAGCACGTTGTGCGTGATTGGTGACGGAAGAGAGAAGGGCTGCTTAAGGGTTGAGAGGGGGCCTGATGTGTGTGTGTGTGTGCGTGTGTGTGTGTGTGTGTGTGTGTGAGCTTGTTTACGTGCATATGGACTCTACAGGAAGAGGTCAAATCAAAGTTGTCTGTGAATGGCTCTCTAATAGTGTGATGTCTGACACAGGCACAGCCTTGTTGCTGTTTTTAGAGGAAAGAGCTCTTAGAGCTGCATTGTTGATACAGAGGAACTGAAACAATGATTGTTTCTGTTCTATGTGAAACACTGAATTTATTCACACACTTTTAAAATAACCAAGATCCTTCCAAGAAGCAAAGAATTTTTTTGCTCCCTTATCTGAATGACGCAAACCTAAAATGTTGTATTAGTGTATCATATCGTAGCTTTTTCAGACAAACAAATTCTAAGCATGTAATCTAATCTAATCTTTTGGGTGCTTTACAATAAATTCCCATTATTAGCATTAGCTAACATGCATTTTTACTGCATTTTAATAATCTTAATATTTACTCATTAAAATACTATTCTTCATTGTTTGTTCATGTTTAGTTCACAGTGCATTTAATAAATAAAACATTTTATTTAAAATATGAATTATGTTTGCATGAACAACAAGATAATGATAATAAATGCTGTAGATTACCATTAGATTAAAAAAAGATTAACACTGTTTTGGATATTTTATACATTTTTTTTTGCTAGTGTCATCAAATTAAAGTAATAATGTGAAATTGTTACCTTTGTGATTGTGTTTGTGCTTTCTAGCTGATTTTAAGTATGGAGAAGAAGTAAACTGTCCATAGTTCCTCCCGATAGATCAACATCTTTGTCTGTGATTAGCTATCCAGATTTGAAATATAGCGAAATACTCACACTTTCCCTTTCCTCTCGATACATGGGCACCACCTACCAGAAAACAAATGCAGATTGAGATGAAGAAAATCAATCGAGAGGAGTTCTGGGAACAAGCCAAGGTAGCAATCTGATTCCTTGGGGTTTTATGCTGCAAAATGCTTGATCTTTAGACTCTGCAGGATGGCAGTGTGAACCACTGTAAGCTAGTTCTGTGCACATAATTTGATCAGCTCCATTGACTAGTCTCTTTGTTTAAGATTATGAGGAAGTAGTTCTGTCAGATTTTGTTTGACACCATTCATTTATTAGCAGCTTAAGTCTAGAATAGATTCTGCTTTCTCGTAGCTCAATGATATTGTGCTAACTGGGTACTAACCCCTAATGTTTCAAGGGTTTTATTGAAATTTTCTTGCTTTTGAAACTTTTACTATACTTACTGCTACATTCTTCATGTACGAATTCCAGTCCCTAATTGTAAAATCAATTATGAAAACAACGGCTCGATTTGAAAACTAGATAATCTTAAAGCAGTGAAATATAAAAAAGGTAATGTTTACTGAGTGAAACATATGTGACCCTGTACCACAAAAAGTAATCATAAATAGCACAGGGTTTTTTTGTAGCAGTAGCCAAGAATACATTGCATGAGTCAAAATTATAGATTTTTCTTTATGCCAAAAATCCAGGATATTAAGTAAAGATCATGTTGTGCATTGCTAAAAACTTAATTACTAGGGTGAGAACGCATAGATTTTTTAAATATGGTATCTAAATGGCCAAATGTCTGATCCTTTCAAACCATACATCAACAGATGATGTATAAATCTCAGCTTCAGGTCACATATCTATATTGAGTTTTACACAACATATAGTTCTTATTGTTACTACTAATAATAACAATAAAATTTCACAATAATGTTTTTATAAAAAGTGCGTACATCTTTGCCAGTGTAGATAAATTTAAGACATATAATACAGAACAAAAAACATATCACAACACAATATGTTTTCCAATTTTTCAATTATCCATTTTGAAATATTAATTATTTTAATATTTACTGGTACAATTTTAAATATAACTTAATAAACAATCCCATTTTAGGATACACTTAAAGTGCTAGCTGTTAAGTAATCAAGAGAAAATCTGATTTATACATGTATATTTATATTTTCCAAAAATATGTAAGCTTTTATCATTTTGTGTTTTGCACACAAAATGAGTATTGCATTCTTTAATCTTTAGATCTATTTGTATCCACTAAAATGTGATATCACATGCATACAATATGATTAAAATAAGAAAAATAATAAGTATAAATGTTATTGTTGTAATCTTATGCTGATTGTAAATTCATTTTAGTAATGTTTTACTGACATGTTTCTTGTTTAAAGCGGGAGGAGTTGAGAAAGGAGGCAGAGAGAGAAGGAAGGTTTGAGTAGGCGGCAGCTGCTTTGAAGCCGAGAGGATGTGAGCTGGAAAAAAGAGCAAGAGGAAAGAGAGAAGCAATTACCACGTGAGAGGGAGCGACCGTCGAGGAACAGAGTGAGAATGGTGCCACAACGGCCAACACTGATGACACAGCCATCCTGTGATTATATAATGCTATCTGCGATTTTATCGTGCTCACAGGGAAGAAGATGCAGGAGGAGGAAGAGAGCCAAAGAGAGGTCAAGGGAATCAACCTTGATTGTAAGAGTGTGCATACTTTGCACGCCTGATAAACCAAGTTGCTTTTTAAGATATGCTTTTATGGCTTGCAGAGTCATTTGCTAAATGCTTTATGGGTTATGCGTTTGTGTCTTCCAGTAATGACTGTCCTGTAATAAATGGAATGAATTTATATAAATAAATAATCATTGTAAAGTGATAAACTTCATGTGAAGTGTCCCAACATCTATTAAAAAAAGTTTGCTGCCCCCTGCTGAAAATAAACAAGCGCATTCATCCACTTCCACAGACAGAGCCCAGCTATGAAGACCCTTCCCTGGACAAAGAAGCAGAGGTCGAGGTGGGATTTGGAAACAGAACTTTGTAAGGCCACTCAAAAATCGGGTTAATTTCTCAAATAAGTTTTTTTACAAAGGAACAGATTCTGAGTCTAACAAACTCGAAATGTGGGACAGAATTGTGTTATGATGACAGATATTCTGCTAAGATTTACATGTGGGTCAGTGGATTCCTCATGCTATTTTCAAGACATTGTGTTTCTGTGCATGTGCAGTCAATACAGGATCTTTAGTCTATCTATCTATCTATCTATCTATCTATCTATCTTTCACCTTGCTTTCCGATGTTAATATGTTTACTAGGAAGCAGCAGCCATCATTGCCCAAAGGCCCAGTAACCCTCGTGAATTCTTCAGAAAAGCAGAGAGGGCCACAGCCAACATGCGTGGACATCTCACCAGTCACCCACACACAGGACCAGTAAGATCATAGTAAAAGAGTGGGAGAGGAGAAGGAGGAGGGCATATATCTTTAAATCCTAAGCCTTTGTTTGTCCTGCTTCTTGCTCTTCGCTTCATCTCAATCTGTCCCATTTTAATGAGTTAAACAGCACAGCTCAGGAGAGACCATCTGTCTCAGAATGTGCTGGAAATCTCTGCTCTGAAACATCACGACACAGATTTGTTGGGCTCATAGACAGTTAAATTATGTAGAGATTGATATACTTTATATTTATATATATAAAGAACCGAGGTTAAAGAGGATCTAAATTTCATAAGCCCCTACAGTTAATGTAAGCGCAGTTGTAAAATGTGAGAGAATGTTTTGATTACTTAATCAATTTATCAATTATTTAATTTATCAATTAATACTTACATTTTTACATGTTTGGATAAGGACTGTTGCATATACTGTATACATAGAGATAGATTATTCAAATGTTATAATATTTGTTCATTTAGTATGTCTCACTGGCCAGAATCTAGAGTATTAGTTAAATCAATTCAAATCAATCTAATAATAATACAAAAAATACTAACATTTCTATATAAGATTTCTATGTATTATATGTTTAATCGAATATTAAGCACTAATACGCCTAGCAACGATGCTAACATGCAAACTCTCTGTTGAAATCAATCGCTAATTGTGCATACAGCTCACTAACTGATGTTTTTTTTTTTTTTATTAAAGTATACTAGTATTGAGAACATGTTTTGTTTCAGCTGATATTCAGCTTTTCACATCAGCTTCAGACCTTCTACCTTGTAGAGAAGTTGAGTAAATCAATGATTTCAATACTTTCTGGAAAAAAGCATCTGGAAATTTCAATTCCAGGACTCTATTCTCACTGACATAAGCCCTCCTAAACCATCAAACCACCATAGGATAGTATAAAGTAAGGATTCTTTTTCAGCAGGGATGCTGAAGCAAGGAATTTCTTTATTGTCAAAAAGCGATATATTAGTGCGATTTTCCAACAGACTGAGTAATATTATTACTGGTTGATTATGCTATTTCAGTAGTTTATTTAAGATCTTAGCCTTTTCAGTGTTGGAGTGAAAGTCAAACTCTTCACTATGATCTGTTGATGAAGGGGTACAACCACTGAAACAACTGCTGCTTTATATTCAGAGGGTGTGAGACCATCACACTAACAACTGTTTTCTTACCTCCTCTCCTTCTACCTCACTTTTTTTCTCTCCATTTCTTGGTAATTTCTTTTTTCCTTCTGCTCACTCCATCCTTTTGGATTTGTTAACACATCTGTTTGATTTCCGTTTCAACATTCCATCTATCCTTCTGAGCTGATCCTGGATCTTATTTAACCTCTACCCAACTGCTGCACATCCGCCAAGTGCTTCTTATTTGAACTCGTTCCTCTATATTTCTCTAATCATTTTCTCTTTTATACAAATTTCTTCCCTCTCTGTCCCTGGATTTCTTTCTCCTGTCTGTCTCTGGTCTGGTCTTCCTCTGTCACACCTGTGTGCACATGGCTCTATGTGTGTGCGTCGGTGTCCGCGTGTCCCGCCACGATGGTCCCTGTCTCCACGTTTACCAGGCGCTTGGGACAGTCCATTCTTGAGCAACAGCACAGTCCCATCCGATTGCAGCCCGCCCCCTTCTACCGCACTCCGCCCCATTCACGGGCGGCAGCCAGGTCCACCTGGTAAGGTACTGGACAGATCTTGCTGAGGGCTACTGCATCAGCATAGGATCACAAAGTCACCAGCCTAGCCTGTAGCCACCCTCTTCACTGAATTACCATTTTTCTTTTGGCTTCTCCAGCAGCACTGCGCTTCAGGAACATTCACTGTGGCTGCACTGTACGGATGCACCCTGGTCTTCCAGTGTCAGTATGTGCTAGTATCAAAGGATAGTTCACTCTGAAGTTAAGCATCTGTCCCCATTTACTCAGCCTTATGTCACTCCAAATCCATGTGACTTAGTTTCTTCTATGGAACACGAATGGAGATGTTTTCAAGAATGTCAAACTGCTCTTTTTCAAATAGTGTGATTGGTTTTGTGTGTGTGCACACATGTAAAATACTAAATTGATCATAATCTTAATCTAATCTTTATATTTTAAATAATATATTATGTCTCTGTATATATGTGGTGAGTATTTTAACAAAAAATTAATTCACTGGTTGTTAATATTTTAAACATTTCTGCCCGACCAACAACAAAATAATGCTTAATAATAAACATACAGGCCAAAAATAAATAAATAAATAAATTAAACAATCTAAATACATATTTTAAAAGTGTAATGAAAGTTTGTTACAACTTTTTAGATTTAATAGCTACTACGCACACATGACATATTTTGTAGTCATTAATGTTGTATAATGAAATATATAGCAACAGACCTTTTCTTCTGTCTTGTGATGTACAGAAAAAGAAATGAAAACATAATTTTATAATTTTACTGTAAAAGGTCAAGATTATGACATTTTGTTAATGTTATTTTACATATTGAATTAAAGAGTACATTCATTTCATCTCCTTTTTGTGTTCCATGAAAAAAAAAATTGTCTTCTGGTTCTGAAACAACATGAGAGTGAGTAAATAATGACAGAATGGAAATTGTATGTGATTTAATCAATCAGAGAATTTCAGTGTGTGAACTGAAAACTGTCCCACTCTGGAGCAGGTTTAGGGTGTCTGATGAAGACAAGAACCACCTTTTTAAGACACTGTGTCTCGGCTCTCACAGGTTGGAACTATATGTCCAATCTCAAGTGACCATCTCCCCCTTCTGTATGTCCCATCTCCAAGTAACCTTCCGTTCACAGTTAACTAAGACTATGGCTTTCTCAGTGTCACAATCCATTTCTTTCAATAGTTTCAACCATATTGCCATACTTCCTCTGGGTCCACAGTCCCTGTTTGTGTTCTATACTTGTTGTCTGTTGATTTTGTATTTTGCACAGGGAACATACTGAGTATGTGTTATTTTGGAAGCTATACCATGGACGTTTTGGAGGACTGGAGACAAAGTGATTCTTTTGGTTAGGAGATCTGGTTGAATCTCACAATGTTACTCCCCTCATGTCCCCCTCCTTTTTCCTCTTATGCTCTTTCTGAGATTGGATAACCAGTAGCCCTGTCGCTTCCTTCCACCCTCCTGTTGACCTGTGAGTGTATGCCACATTGCACACGCATGTGACTGTGGTTTCCAAGCCCTAGAGACTTGCGTTCCGTGGACCTTGTATGACTATGGTATCATTTGTGATCTTTGTAGAGCTGACAACTTGTGGTGTGTTTGACTGTGGGAATAAACAGCAAACGCCTGATGGATGAAATAACGTCCACAATTATTTATGTGTGCTATGAGGATCAAAAAGTAGGTCTGTTACCAAGACCCAACATCTAAAGTTTTTTCTGAGTGGTACAATGGATTTTACCTTTCAGAAATTTGAATTGATACTTGATCTTAATACAACTGTTTTCCTGCAAAGTTTTATGATGGTCATTGTGTTTTCATTAATTGTGCTTGTTATGTCTTGTGAGGGTCTTCCTTCAGCTGTAGTTGTATTAAAGTGGCTATCTCCAACATTTGCATCTCAGTTTTTTGTTGCATTACAAGTTGGTGGCTTCCAGTGGAAAATTTTGTAGTTTCAGAGGTTGCTCTTTCAGAGCTCAAGAGACCTAATTGGGTTTTAAGTATGCTTCATCCATTGTAACTTTGTCTCAGATGTTTCTTCTGAATTTTCAAAATGAGATTATTCTTGCCACATACAGTAATTTGTTTTGAATTAATTTTGATAACTATTTGAGTTCAAAAATTAAATCTCTGACTTTTGGTTGTAGACTTCTTAAAGGGCTCATGACATTTTTTATTTTATTGTATTTTATTTTTAATATGTTCTGTGAAGGCCTGTGATTAGAAGATAAGTTTTCATCAATGTGTTATGTTAAAGGCAAACTGGCTCGACCGGGTGACATCTCTCATCCCAACAAGCTTACTTTCTGAGGTTGGTTACATAGAAATGTGCTTTTTTTTTTAATTGATGATGAGGACATTTTTATATTACACAGGAAACTTGCAGGATTTATTGAGCATACAAGAACTGCTTTGATTCAGATCATCAGAACAATTTGGTGTCTCATGTCATGACCCTTTAATCCCTCTACAAAGAAGGAAATAAATAAATATATGATATTATAAAAACTCTTTTTCTTTTAAGTATTATTTTCTCCAGGGAAAGGCAATTGGAGATATTAAAGAAATCAGCTGTATTGAACATTCTTTAAAGACTAGACAAATCATTATAGGGGTTATCCTTTAAAATTGTATGGATTTTAGATATTTGCTGTATGATTATATTACATTCTGTCCTGTACTGACCACATGCCACTTAAAGCTACAATTAGTGAATATTTTTTTAACTTGTCAAGCTTGCTTTAGCTTATCATGAGATCGAGAGGCCAATCCCTTAGTGTTTTCAGTATGTATCATTTCATAACGCCATGACACATTGATGAGATGCATATGATTATACATGCTAAAGGAAAATTTATGACATTTATATTAATAAAACATATTTATTGTGCCGTCATTTTGTAATAGTGTGTGCATGTTCAGGAACCACATGCTTTTGTAAATTTGTGAACTAATTTTCTTCACACACTGTGTTGTGTCTTCATGGTCACGTTGGCATGTCTGTGTTTTGTGTCATGATCACTAGTGAGGCGCTTGCTAGACGATGCACATTTTTTCGACAGACAAAAACACTGGCTACTATTGTTTGGCGACATTGGCAGTACTTTCAGACTATTTACAAACTTCATCATCTCAGTTGAGATTGATATTTTGGCTGAAAATATGGAGTTGTTTGGAGATGTAATTGAGCCCAGATCAAGCGCTTCATCTTCTGCTGTTGATCTCCAGATGGCTCTGCGGAAGGAATCCTCCAGCGCAGCATGACCACTGAAGGTACTCCATCCCCCAAAATTGCCATTCAGGAGAAAGTATGAGGACTTTTTCTTCGAAAGGAGTTTGGTAAGGCCTCAAGAACAAGGGACCTCTTTGTGACAAGCCTGATTTTTTTTGATAATTCGGTTTTCCTCTTCATTAATATTGAGTGGGAGTTGCTGCCCAGAGGTTTGTACATTATGCTTTTGTGGCTAACATGAGTTTAGATCTTACTCACGGGATGTTTCCTGATCTTATGCCCCTCTCATATCCTATCATTAAAGGGTTAGTTCACACTTCAAATTGAAGTTTTGTATTCCTAATGCAGAATCCTTTTTTAATGAAAGAAAACAAATATAATACAACAACATAATTATAATCCAAACATTATCTCTCCCCCCCCAAAGTTACGTCTTTCTACCATTTTTAAAGTATATAACAATGCATTTTTCCCTAAACAGAAACAGAAGCTATTATTTAATAAATGTAGAAGCCCAAAAAATATAAATATACTTCATGATTTAAATCATGAATTCTTAAGTAATAACCACAGGGGAAAAGAATGGTTGAGTTATTTTATTTTTGTTTTAAGCTGCACAAAAAGAATTATTCTCATAAGCGCTGCAAAACTGAAGTTGAAACCACCAACCACGTCACATTGACTCTATCTTAACTTTAAGGATTCTAAAGGGTTTGGGAACAACATTAGGGTGTGTAATTAATGACAGAATTTTCATTTGGAGTAGACTAACCTTATAAATATTTACCCACATCAATTGAAGTCTCGAAAGATTACAGGTATGCAAATCAATATTAATAACAAATATGCTGTAGATGCGCCCAGTTAAATTGGGGACCAAACACAACAGAGGCAAAAATGTCTGAAAAAACCTTACAATCATCAGTAATATGAATTAATAGGTCTTTTACTTTTGTCCAATAGGTGATTGCGCTATGGTTGAAAAAGTGATTTGACAATGACATGATTGTTATGTAGTGTAAATGTTTAATGCAGTTTGTCCTTATGCCATAGAAATTTATCGATGCAGTAAAATCAAATAACAAATTTGGTGAAAAAATAAAAACCTGAAAAAGTAGGTTCTCAAAGAGAATCAAATCGAATAATTATTGATTATTGGACACACTACTCATGATAAATTCAAAGAAACTATTATTAACACCAGTTCTCATGACAATGACAAACTAAGTAATCAAAAGCCATTAACATATAAGATTTAAAACTTTTTTAGTACTTTAAGAACATGGTCAGTAGGAAATTGGTTTATTGTTCGGACTCTATATGTGTTACTCAAATATAAAAACACCAGCACTTTTCATCTTCTGACCATTGGGTGGCGTGCGTTATTATATACTACTTAATACTCATTTTTAGTTTTAATATTAGTGTGTTTCATGCAACCAACTTTTACCACAGAACATACCTTACACATTGTTTCAGCTGGAGTGCTTTTTGAAAGAAAAAGAAATAAAGGACATACAATGCATGCATGTTGTATCTGAAGCAGCAGTGTTATTTTCCCAAATAAAAAACAGTTTAGAACCAGAAATTGATTCTTCCACAATTTCTTATAAAATATGACTTATACAAAGGTCTATTTGGTATGTAAAATATTGAATCTCAGCTTAATCATTTACACAGTTGCAGACTTTTATTGCTCCCTCAAAATCATCTCTTGCATAAAATCTGGCCACTGTGATGCGGCGAGGAGCTCATTTGTTTGTCCAGGTTGTAGTTTGCCTTCACAGCTGACTGACTGGAGCTGCTCATAATTATAAATCCTGCACTAAATGGCAGTGTACTTAAGCAAAGACTTCACTGGGGCTGAATTCTACTGTTTATAATCACAGCAGTATTATAAAACATATCCATAAAATCATTGATTTTCACCATGAATGCTTCCTACAGGACAAAAGTACTGAACTGAAGTGTATTTGATATATTTTTATATGGTATACATTTAAACATTGTAAAAAATAGAAAAATTAAATTTTCCCCTTAATGATTTTTGTTAACCCAATATTTTCTGGTTTAATATTTTATGTAATCACATGGAACAATTTATACCCTAAATATAATTCTATTCTGTGAAAATTTTAACTTAACTCTAACTTCCATGTTCCATATTGTTCTTTGGAATTAATTAAAAACAAAGTTTTCGTGGCACAATATATTTCGCCAAAAGCTTATATGTAATATAGTTCATTATTATATTTCTTACATTTTCTTTCCTCTAGCCTTTGACACTCCCAAACAAACTCCAGTGCAGGAATCTGATTTGTCAAGACCTCCTGGCAGTTTCTCCCCAGTCCGCCTCCTGCTGCATTACCCAGCACAGACGACAGCCTGCTAGACTTGTGGGACAGTGGCTCAGCGCCCTGCTACCAGCTCCCTCCCAGGCCCCCCAGCCACATAATGGACCTGATGGAGGACACCGGAGCTCCTCATCTTGCCAGCTCTCTCCCCTGCCTCCCAAGTAGCCGCTTCTGAGCTAGGATGAGGTGCCCTGACACCCCTTACTGCACTGGCACATGAAGATGACTCCTCCAGCCTGGTGGACGGGCTGGAACCCACCAGATGACCTCCTGAAAGTTACAAAGTGCAGGCCCTGCAGCACGCTTCTGGCTCTCTGACAGCTGGGACATGATGATGGACAGCTGCTGTTGACTGGCTGGAGACACGCTGCTTAAAGAAGGGGACCCAGGTGAGCAGAACTCACTATTAAAATGAACAATGAAATGCTGTCTTGTTTCTCATTCTCCATCACGCTGTATATATGTATGCTTTTTTGTCACTAGATGGCAGCATGCTTTCTATGACACTTAATACTATATATATATATATATATATATATATATAGTATATAGTTATATATATATATATACTATATATATATATATATATATATATATATATATGTATATATATATATATATATATATATATATATATATTCAAAGATGCTACATTTGTATGCAGATTTATATATATAGTACACTCATATACAGTTTGTGTGTTGTGCAGGCCAGTGCCATTTCAGCCAATCACAGTGAGGAGAAGTTTTGCCCAGTCAGATGGCTGCACTGCGAAATCGGCCCAACACCAGTTTTTTACAATAAACCACCAGGTGAGATCACAGCAGATGAACATGAACTGATTTTAATGAATGCAATTTTTCATGCTAATAAAAACAAAAAAAAAAATGTACAATTATATAGATATATAAAAATGAAATAATTAAAACTGTGGAAATTAAAAAAATTCAAAAGGGATTCAGAGTAATATGAAAAATGTCACTAATTATAATTCAAAAGATGAATAAAATAATAGTATATAAATAATAATAGCATTGCTGAATGACAGATATTAGATGACTATCATGCAGTTTGTGTGTGTGTGTGTGTGTATATATATATATTATTATATATATATATATATATATATATATATATATATATATATATATATATATATATATCATATATGTGTATATGTGTGTGTGTGTGTGTGTGTGTGCGCATTTTCAAGAGGAAAAATTATTAGTTAATTACATCTTGTTTTCAAGAAAAGAAAATCATTTAGTTTAACACAATGTACTAAAAGTAAAGCTGGAATACAAAGACATAAACACAAACATAAAAACAACACCTCTAATAACAGCTAATACAAATGACAAAAAACTTTAACAAAAAGTCAAATGTAAATTGAAAACATAATTAAAACTAATTCAAAACAATTATTGAAAACTATTATAGTGATCTCAGTGAACACTACTTGACAACCCTTAGAAACAAAGTGGTTGAGATATTCACCAAAAATTCAAAAAATGACATACAGGATAATTTAAAAAAAAAAAAAAAAAAAACATGAGAGATTACTTTCTTGCAGATGTATGTAACTCAGACACATCTGATATAATATATGAATAAACAAGAAAAACATAATTACTTGTCACTTCATTGCCTCAGAAAAGATCCTGGATATAACGTTTTTAGGTGTTATGGTCTGCCGCAGTAATCGACATTACGTGCTGGGATACAGACCCCGTGGATGGAAGATGATGATTAGGAGCTGACTGAGGGAAAAAGAGGTGGCACCTCTAGTGAAAACTTGTTTTACAACAGTTACAAGAAGTCTTGCATCAAAATGTTTTAGATAAAACACCAACAACAAAACAACATTAGCCACAGAAGAAAGGACTAAGGGTTATTGTTAAAGATGCCAGTGGGTATGAGCGCTCTCGGTTTGTGTATGTGTTAGTGAGGTTTATTATTATTTATTTCAATCATTTTTTTTTTTCTACGAGAGTATAGCACAGTGTGTCTCTAGCGCTCACCTGTGTTGTATCGATCCCTGTGCCTAACAGGTGTGTGTAGTAGCAGATTAGACCGTTTCTGTTTTAGTTCTCCTTTATCAACACTGAGGTTAAGAGTCTGCTCAGTGGTCTCTGGATCAAGTTCCCTACAAATCTTAGTTGTTTAGTTGAATCACGTATGTTTGAGTGTTATGCTCCAACAATGGCCTTTTGCTTTGATGACCCTCACCTTCATGGGGCTGTAAAGGCACGCCAGAACGCGATTTTAGCTTCAGTTGAGTCAAATGTTTAGCAAACGGAAAATGAAGGGGGTTTATGTGATTACTGAAACAATTTTGTGTTGTGCCAATTATTTCGAGTATGACGTGTTGGTGTAACGGCCTTTAGGACTTTAGCGCCAGGTGGCATATGTATATTTTGACTACATATGAGACAATGTGTATAAACAATGGCTGAAACTGACTTTTGGTTTTTTTTTGGAAAAACTGCAATAGAGCTTCGATTTGTTGAGAAATTTAAGCAATATGAGTCGTAAAGTGGAATCTACTGGAAAAATGGATTTTAGTTATATATATTCGGTGGTGTCGCGTATTTGTATTAGTTGCTGCAAAGGTTCAGTGCTCATACCAATGCAATGCATAGTGGTAGCCAGCGTATCAACAAGTGTGTAATCCCGTTTAGCAAAGATCAGCAAAGTTTAAAATGAAAGTTTTTTCATTCTCCTGCAGAATAAGTCATAAGTCAGGCAGATATTTTGAACAACATGAGGGTGAATTAATGGCAAGAATTTTTATTTTTTGGCAGAACTAACCTTTAACTTGAAGCTTAAAACATTTACCTTGATATCACCATTATTCCAACATCTAGACATAAAACGTAAGAAGCTATCGGTGATTCAAACTGTCATTCAGTATGCAGGCTCTCTTACTGTCATTTTTGTCTTGCAAAAGCTGGATTTTACTCTAATGCTAGTTATAGAACATTGTGTGGCTGGGTGATTACTAAGAATGCACATTTTAGGAAGCTGCAATGAAACAAAATCAAAGCATTTATAGTGAATTTACTTGCATGGAGTATAGGTCGACCTTGTTTCTTTTTTTTTTTTTATGTGGATGTGATTTTGAACCTTTCCATTTAGTTTTTGCAGCTCTACTGAGAAGGCTCTCATAATCTCAGATTTCAAGCCACAGTAAATATGAAAACATTAATGTGACCTTATAATAATATTCCCTGTAGTTGTTGCTAGTTGACCCAGGAAATTAATATGGAAGTAATGTGACCTTAGTAAGTCCAGCAATTTCTTCATGAACTTGTTTTTATTACCCTAAAATTGCAAACAAAAATTTGGATTTGTAACTGACTTTTACACACACAAAAAATGTAGAACACGTTGCCTTGCGCAAGGGCAGAAGCAGTGAAGATTATCTCACTTATTCAACACAGACCTTTCAAGTCTGTAATATTTGTTGTACCAACCCACATCCATAACTGCTAAGTTATTACCACCCACTACCCCCGCCTTGGCTGGATACACCATCTTCCTCCTCATACTTTTAGTCATGTTGTAAAAGCGACATCATGCTGTCTGGTTTTTACAAAGGATTTATGGAGTGGAAAAAGCAAGCAATAAGACTAAAACCAATAGTATTGTTTTGTAAATAGCTCTAATTTTGTGCTCATGTAAAAATGTTACTACAATCACTTGCTTTTGATGATTCAATCACTTCATGAAAAACAACAAACAGAGAGTTGGTAATGTTTGACTTGGTATTTTGGCAAAGCTTTTAGTGAGAGAGGAAAAAGGTAGCTCAGTATGTGATACCTAAATAAAGGGCAACTTGCATCTTTGCTAGTAACTAGCTTGCTTTTGAAATAACTTTCCTGTATTCCTGTTCACCCTCCTCTACCTCCTTAGTAGTGATTATTACTCTCTTTTCCCTCAAACTACTAGGAGACTTCACCTGCACTCTACTACCACTACTCATTATTACTATTACTAATACTGTTCTAATAATAGATGTTTCTTGCTTTGCCCCCGAAGCAAAGCTTAGCGACTCTGAAAATTCTTTTTTTAATTATTTTTCTATCTCTTCCTTTTCCGTCCGCTTCTCTCACCCGCTGTTTTTGAAACAAGCACAAGATCTTTTGTGACATGCTATGTGCTTATGTATGTTAATAAAGACTTCAAAATCAACTAAAAATTTGGACTTGTTTTTTTTTTTTTTTTTTAAATCTGCAACACACAGACACAGAAATGTTAAAACGCTGTCATAACTTCAGACTTTGTACCTCGGTTTTATTAATCAGATATCAGGCATTCACTAGCCCTGTTTTGTGTATTGTGTATATTTTTGAAAACCAACCAAAATTACTCATATGAGCATGAAAATACTGTACATAGCAGCTATGAAATAGTACAGCTCCGGCTATAGTGTGGCGCACAAACAAGCACACTTTGCATGCTACATGAACATTGCATGAAACACTTTCACAGTTTGCCATTCACAGTTCATGTGACGGAGGAAGAAAGTGTGCTATGGAGAATTTGGAGTGTAAATTTGGTGTCAAATGGGAGTCTAAATTGAGATTCATATGAGATCAAAAGATAGAACACAGACTCTTCATGATGGCTTTCATTGTAAATGGCACAAACAGAAGTACATTTGGTACATAATACTTCTCGTATACGCTAATTTGCAAACCACAATCCACTTATCATAGTGGATGTGAGAAAGCAGTGTACCAGAGCAGTGACGATACTGCTCACTTCATCTATGCAAACAAATTCACACGGCTCTTCTATGGTCGCTTAGCAACACATTGCTGGCAGAGAGAAGATGGTTACATCTCTGTCTTCAGCTTCTGTTGTGATATAACTGAATATAAAGAGTAAAAGCAGATACAGTCATTTTAAACAGCTATATTCTCCCCAAACAATCATAAAACCTTTCTCTTAGATTCAAGTATTTTGGGGCTGTAGCCATTTTGGAACATTTTAGTGTAACCTAACAGTATGTTTTTGACAGTAAAGTGCTATAATTTAATCGATTGTCTAAATATTGTATTTTGGTCTGTGCAAAAAATATGAATATTTCACCTGAACTGATCCTTTTTTTCAAACAGGAGATTACAGAATTTTTTTTTTTTACATAGAAATAAAAATATGTTGTACTTTGGCCTTGAAATTGTACTCAAGGTTAACATTAATAGCATTTATTAGAAGAATAATTTTTACCCTAGTTTTCATGTCCAACATTTAACACAGGCACACTATTTCATCCTTGTAGGGATGAAATTTGAAAAATATGTATTCTCCATTTAATTTGCATGATGTAATTTAATCAGAACAGGTTATACAGGAGCAGGGAACAATGCCTACCGTACACACTAAGTCTTTATAAGCGTGGGTTGTGGGACGTATGATTCCTTTATGCTTTGTTATTTCGAGGCGGTCCAGTAATGGCTGCGCAATTAAAAAAATAATGAACCAAAGACATCACTATGATGTAGTAAAAGCATTGTGCTGAATATTGTGCCCACATACGCTGCTAATTGCTTTTTTCACATTCCAAAATGGAGCTTATTTTAATCAAATGTCATTTTGAAAGCATCCAGCGCATGCATGAAAACAGGATTGATGCGGAAGCTGTAAAAGACAACCCATTAGATGGTTGAAGTAGAATTGTTTTGAACTGTGAAACATACATAATAGAAATGATGGCAATA